>NC_133122.1:63821746-64121746 GCF_033568475.1 Henckelia pumila | reverse complement strand
AAATTATACTTTTTTATAAGTCAAATAAAAGATCTATCTCACAAAATTGTTTCGTGAGACAATATCATTAGTGTTTTTGTATTTCAAATATTCGACAAGTTTACTAAAAATGTGTGAGTTAGTTTTTTTCATAATAGTTGGATGACATGATATTATGGTAGATTTATAAACATGACGTTAAAAATGCACCAAGTATCCATTTGTACAATAGATGGCGAAAATTATTGAACACGAACATTTTGTTGACAAGAGAAAGTAACTTGAGGCAAGCAACTAATCTACGTAAAATATGGAAAATGGATCTGGTCAATTATGTTTTAAAAAACTAAATAATTTCTCCAAGCATATTTGAATACATTAAAATGATTTTATTTTTTAAAAAAACTGTACGTTGACCGGTGTTAGATAATAAAATACTACTGGATGCCGAAAATTGAAACATTTACATGCATATTCTATACTACTAATTAAACCAGATAGGATTTTATTCACTTCGTTTCATTTTGATCCATGAAATTTTGAAGTGGCTCACCGAGAAAATATAAGCACTTTTCTATAACCCACTATTATTTAACCATATTATAGAGATTTATGTATGATTAATGAAATAAATATAGGTTTAGATAGGTGATGTATTGATGACTGGATTTGTAAAACATATTGTTACGTCTTATTTTACCAAACAATCAAAGGAGTCAAGAACTATTATACATTTTCAAAACGACGTATTGAGATACGAGCATTTCTAAAAGTCCATTCATGATTCAACACAATCAGCAGAATAAATATCGTATTACATATTTATTGTATTGTATAAAAATGAGACTATATATTATAAAAATTAATTCTGAGATCAACTTTTATTTTATAATTACCTTTCCTACCCCTTATCATACTAAAAACCTTCCACTCATAGACTCACTCAATGTTTTACATGAAAAACTACATGTTAAAAATTTATGTTTTACACGTAAGATGCATGTATTTCTCACTGTAAATGACACTGATAACAAAGTAACAAATACATACGATGTGTGTTTAGTTTTGTGTAAATTATTGTCATTACTTTTTTACTATGAAGCAAATAGAACGACAATAAATTTTGTAATTTGATATATATTTTGAAAAAAGTATGGAAAAATCGTGTATCTTCGTAATGATTATCGGTTGCTTTATGGTTTTGATTATCTGTGTTGTCAGTATCTTTTTATTTTCGAAAATTTTACTCATTTTCATTGAGAAAAATGTTTATAGCGAAAGTATATACGAGAAGTTCATATTATCTTTACTTGAAAAGATTTTAAAAAAAACGTTTATTGTTAAAAAAAATAGCAAACTATACAAAGAAATTTTGACCCAAAAACAAAAATCACAAAAAATAAAGCCCGATGAACCCAAATGAATATAATCCCAAAAGGCCCAAGCCACAGCCCGCCACCCTCAACTCTTCCGAAAATAATCGGCGCCAAAACACACAACACTGGAGATTGTGTGGGGAAGAAATGGCGGAAACCTACGAGCCTCTGGATTTCGAGTTCGAAGATCCCATCCCCAGTTCCCCTGTAGCCAAGAAAAAGTAAACCCTTTTGTCCTTTCTTTATTTTTCCCCAAATTTTCTGTTCTTGTGATCAAATCGCACGAAAAAATATTTATGTCGAGGTTTTTCTTCTTCTACTATGCTTTCTTCTTCATTTTGCTTAAACATGTTCGTTTTTCCAAGATTAGCTTGATTGCTTTCTAGGTGGTCGGTTATCTGTGAATCGTCCTTATTTTGAAGGGTCCATTTGTGTCATTTATGGATAAAGTTTATTTCCGGGAAAGGTTCAGCCGTTTTTTATCTCACAGGAAAAAACTCATTGGCTTGGATGATCTCCTGGAGGATTATCAGAAGGAACAGAAGAAACTCAATGAGAAAAAATCCAAACGAACAAAAATTCGTAAGGTTTCTGAGGCAGAGGACGAGTTTGATGACGCTACAGAAGCACGGCTGTCTGAATGCGTTGACAAGTGCGAAAAAGAGGCACATACCTTTATTTCTGGTTTCTGTTTAAGTTTTTTGTTTCATGGAGTGATTATTTATTTTCAGCTTATGGTTTGTTGTTACGTAGATGAATCAAGTTGGTGGTGATGATGAAATGCCCTTTTGGGGTATTCAGGTTTTTGGAGATCAGGTTCTATTTCCGTGAGATATGCTCATTCACGTTACCCCACAAAATTCAAGTAAAACTTTTGGTATGGTGAATTGGTATCTTGTTAATTTTTTCTCTACAAATTTCAGAAAAACTTTCCTCAGCAAGAATATCCAGACGTCAAAAGTTCCGTTCTGCTGCAATCTTTTCTCAATCACGAAATCAATTCATTGGTTGAGCTAAACATCGAGAAAGGTGTATCGCTGTTGTTTTTCTCTGTCCGATCTTTCTCTGAAATTGTTTTGCGATATCATTTTTCTTGAATTAGTTAGTATTGATATTTGATGTGTGATATCATAGTAACCTTCCTAGGTTAAGAGTGGAATAAGGACTTTTGAACCTGGAAATTAAATAATCTGTCATGCTATGTTAGGAGAAAATTTTCTGGAAGGATTGTTGGTGGATGGATGGCTGCTAAATTTGGTATATATATGTGGTTCTGTTGAACGATCCATCGCCGGGTGGATATTTAACTTAAGTGAGTGTTACATCATTTGGTGATTTCATGTTGAAAGCTTAATCACATCCAGATGACCTCTTTCTTTATGCCTTTTCAGTGTTGTATTCGTCAAATGAGACGTTGGTGACAGCTGCATGTGAGTTTTGGTGTTCTGTCCTCATCACTAAGGATAAGGTTGCTCTTTTTCTGATTGTTGTTGGTATGCTTGCATGAATATAATCCATAGTTTCTATCATTTTCTAACATCCAAGTTCTACTTTCTTGTGACAACTGGCAGGCTGATTTACCTAACATCAAAATTGACTGGTTACCCAGATATTTAGATCTAAAAAGAGCTCTTGAAAACTATGGTTTTCTTCCGAGTTCTCCTCCTACATCTTCGTCAGATGTTGATATGGTCCATAATGGTAAGCATCTTGCATTTCTATAACATTGTTACTGATCACAGTTTATGATAATTAGTGTGTGCAGCTGAAAAATGCCAGGCGTTACTATAATGTTTCAAGGGATTCCCCCCTTGGATATTAGATGGAATTGTCCACAATAAACTTGGAGATGTTTAGAACATTTTGAAAAGTGCTGATGATTCGACAGTTTGACCATTCCTATTTTGATTGATTGACAATTGGGCCGAGTTCTCTTACTTTCAGATCCCATTTCTATGACTTAATGCTTTAGTCGGTAGAAGTATGTAATGATTGATCTGGCTAGCCAACTATTAACAATTTATGAGAATTTTTTAAAAGAAATGGTTTGACATGGCTTAGTTGTTGATTTGATTATCCTTCATCTTTCTTTTGCATAATTTTTCTCCTGAGTATTCTTTATAATATAGGGGAAGAGGAGAGTTAAATATTTGTAAGATGTTTGTTTGAATCTATTTGCTTTATCTCTTTTGTTGAAATTGTTGAAAAGAAGGGTGGACATGTGGGAAAAAAGAAGAGAGATGTTCTTGGTTTGTCGGTTCTCTGGCATCTGCCTCTTATAATTAATATCCAAAAGAATGAAAATTATTGCATAAACTATTGGTTTGTCGGTTCTCTGGATCTGCTTACTATTTGACTGTTTGTCGTAGGTTCTAGTACGGCAGGTCCCCCACCAAATATTAGATCCTGGATAAAGTGTGTCGGTGTTTGTTGCCAAACAAGGTATTTATCTAAATTATAAAATAATTAAGCTGATTTACGCTACGCAATAAGGAAATTTCAGTTGCTCCAATGATTTAAATCTCTAGGTTCTGATTGAGTCTCCGTTTGAAATACGGAAATGTTGTAGATTGATCGAGCGCCTGGGAATGACGAAGTTAAACCATTGTCATTTTTATCATGTTCCAACTCATCCAAGCTTTAATTGCTCTGATGGCTTTAAAAGTTTGGCATTACAATTTTTTGCAGGAATACACTTTCAATTTTCTCGATTCCAGAAGCAGAAGAACTGTTATTTATAATTGCTTCTTTCTTCCTTGATCGACAACTTTTAGGACTCTCAGTGATATTGCACGAGTGCATGCTTTCAGCTTTAAATTTCTTCAGATATGAGGAGTGGCATGACTGCTGTAATAAAGTAGCAAAGTCTCTTGCTAGCAGGTGTCCATATTATTTTTGTCTATGTCCAAATATGTTGCACTACTTGTTCTTTCATGGCTTACATTTGATTCCTCGAACTTCAATACAATTAATTCAACACCATACTACCGAAAACAGAAGTTAAAACATTTTCTACTCATTGCTTTTTATGTTTTTCTCACTTGACTTGATGTAATGGTTGAGTACTGACGGTTGGATGTGCATCCTATCAAAAACCTAAAATGAAGTGTGCTTGGAAGATTGTAGTGCTAGTTACAGGACTGACCCTGGGAATCCTCACACCACTCTTCTATCAGAGTAATAATAATATAAAAAAAGCAATCAAGTAAATTTTGTTTTTAAAGCTTGCAGGAATACCAATAATACTTGTATAATCTAATGCAAGTGTATAGATGATTCTTTGTTCCTGAATGCATTTCACGTTTCAATTTTTTAAAACCATCCTCATTATTTCTATCCAATTGTTTTAGCCATTAATGGAGAATTTAGATATTTAATTTGCGAGTATATCATTCAAGCTTGTTTGTCCATTATTCTTTAGATTTACTCCATCTCTGACAAAACATTCTGATATAACTTTACAAACTTTGTTTTCGAAATGCAACAATAAGCATTATACACTTATACTAAGCATGTGAAGGGCTTTACATGTGTATGCAGTGGATTTTTCTATGAACTTGACGTAACCATTCTGGTATAACGAGGACAACAACGAAATAGTTGTTAGTAGAGCCCATCGTGTAAAGTCTCGTTTTTGTGGAGCATGAGTCGGGGGCGTAAAAAAATGGTTAGATATGGCAATAAGTCCAAGAGCTAAGTGTTGTGTAGGACTTAGTACTGCATGCGTGGAAATAACCTCTTGAACTTGTCGAACGCGTAAAAACCACTTCTCGAACTTACAGTACAAGGTACTAACATCTAGAGTATCAGCATTCGCTGATTTATATGTTAGGTCACTAGGAGAATGTGGAATTTGAAGGAATGGTGAATGTAATTGCATGTTGCACATCGTATCATAATGTAGAAGTGTAAAGGGACTTATCAGTGTATGCACAGAAACTGTAATAATAAGTTGCTCTAATCAATTTTGTTTAGTAAAAAATGGATATAAAGTAGTTGCAACCATAGGTCACCGAAAAGGAATTCGCTTGTGTGGTCTCAGGCCGTGACAATAAAAATATGTTGAACGAAGTTGAGATTAATGATATGCATGCACATCAAGATACTGGTTTCAAATTGTATTGTAAGAGCATGTTGAATGAACATTGAGATAATTTTTGTATTTTCGTGTAGGAAGTATGGTCTTTTTTTTATAGCAAAAGAATAATGTGATCTTTTGAATAAGAATTAAGATCTCATTCGCCACCTGCATTATGAAGATTGCCTAGGGACATTAATTGCTTGAGAGTGGTAGAAAGTATTGTCGGAGTGGATACACGAAGCAAGCAGCTTAGGAGTGCAGCGTCATTTCAGTTCCTTGTGGCATTTTTGGATGAGAAGGTAACAGTCGCACATTATGTTTTTGTCTCCCGACTTCAGTGGTTATGATTATCCATCTAAAGAAATGGTCCTGGAAGAGAAGTGACTTAAGTCGTAGTTTCCCTTCTCATTTTTTTTAACAAATAGCATGTCAAATTAGTAAATTATTTTTTTCTCATTAGCAGGTATCTGATGCAGAGGAGATTTTGAGATTGCTAATCTCAATAAACGTAAAAGACAAGAACTGTGATCTTTTCAAGATGTATATATGCCTGAATCTTGCTGAGAACTGGCTATTCCTTGACCCTGGTGTAAAAGAGAACAGATCGATACAGCGATCATGGGGAATTTTCCTTCAGAATTGTGCTTGTGGAATAACAATAACGGACTCGAGGTCTTATGCCTCAAATGTAAGAAAAATGCATTTCTCTTCCTCCTTTAACAATCCTCACTCTCCCGACCGTAATACTTAAAATGACAATAAAATTTGCAGGTTCGTTGTAAAGCATCGTATCTTCTTCAAGGCACAACAAAATGATTGTTCTGCAGGTGCATGCTCTCAAATGTTCCAACAGCAAATTTTACTTTGTAGTTTTGGTTTACCTTATTATGAGAAGTGAACTGATAAACATCCTCAAGTACTTTAATCGTCCTCATACACCACACAGTTTGTGTGCCAGCATCTAGATGCTGAAATTTCATATCATTGAATTTTGTGAGAAAATACGCAAATGGGCGCTGGAGCCAAGATTTTAAGTGAGGGAGTTTGAAGCTAAAACCAAAAAAAAATTAGAAGAGGCAAAATCATTTTCTTGTATGTGTGTATATTTCAATAAAAATGAGTCTATATACATGATTGGGCATATTTTGTGTTCCCATAGACCCTAAGTTGTAACCTTGAGTTTTTTTGTGCATTATTTAGTGATATCTACGAGCTAACATCTCAGACAATTAGACTATTATGGCCCTCTCAAAAAAAAAAAAAAAAAAAATTAGACTATTATGGCACTTGAGAGCAAGAACGTGTTGAAGTAGCAGCTTACCCATATCCTTTTAACTATGTAGGTTTCAGAACCACCTGCCTGAAGATCACCTGATCGTGTTAACCGTTCTATTTTGTTCTTTTGAGCTTCTGAATGAGTTAAGATCAGTACTGCAGGTTGTCGATGTAATATTCAATGCAGCGTTGTGTTCTTTTACTAGTGTTCTACCAACTAAATTGTTACAAATGCCACTTTAATTTTTTCCCGTTTTGTTGGTTCTTTTTGGGGGGATTTTATTTGATTATGAATAGGCCTCGTATCAGCTTTCAGGTGTACCGCGGTGTTTTATGCTACATATAAGTGAATTCATATTGTATGCTCCATAAAATGGTCATCTTAGGTTAAATTGGTGAGAATTTGAAATACATCGTACTGATCGATATATATGATGAAAATGGAAGGAAACAATTTCGATTTAATGGAATTCAATAGTATCTAAACAAACATTTTGGATCTACGTTATGGTTTCAAAAAGATTTTGTTTGTGTTTTCAAAACTTGATTTCCATTTTTTTCCTTTTACAAGAGGTTTTGACTTTTGCCTTATTTTTTGTTCATGAAAAATGAAGGGCTGGTAAAGATTGTTACCTTTAGAGGTATTTGTGGGATATAACTTATAATTTCTGAGATTCAAATTCTTGACTAATCCCATGGATGTTTCTACATGATAATCAGTTTATTTTCTTTTTCTTTAATTGTATTATTCATTCCTTTTGCTTAATAGTTTACTTGTTTTTTTTTTTTTTTTTGTGGTTCTAGTTCATTTTTTTATTTTCTTGCGTACTATTACACTATTTATAGATTTAGTTTCATACTTTCACAATTAAGTATTCATATTGTGATGCTATAACATTTCATTCTCGTAAAATAAAATAACAATAGAAGAAATCCTATGACACACCATATATCTCATTTGTTTGCATTATCATAACTAAATCATATAATTTAACCGAGAAAAATTTGAACATGTACACAAACTCTTTAGGAAAAATCAAGTCGTGATATTTTTTTAAGAATAAACACGTCCGAATCTTATACATCGTTTCTCAGTACGCAACATTGACCAATAATATATATATATATATTTTAAATCTCAAATTATCATAAAACGCAAGTGAATCATGAACAAAAAAATACAAAATCTTGTGTTTCAAAGTGGTATTTGAGTTGGTAGAGTACCTATTTTTTTTTTCAACACCTTCTGGAGTAAGTTTATCGCACTTTAATTGCTAATCTAAGAATGTACAGTATACGTACCATTAAGAAAACGAAATCTTATCCCGTGTGGATATCGTGTCTATATATATTAATGTTATTACTATATATCTTGGCTGATTCAATGAATGATAAGTTATTTTGGGAAATTTGGACCTACTCCATGGGTTTTACCCAATGTGATAAGTGGAAGCATTTTATTGGTTCAAATTATGTGAATTCCACATGATTAAGTGGAGCCCACATGATTTGAACTAATTAATGAATGACACCTATCCATGGGTAGGATCGACCCTCCCAGTTATTTTGGGTATTATATATGTTTATATCCTCCGACCGGGGAAACGCGCAAAAGGCCAGCATGCATGCATGCACTATATATATAAATCTTACTGTATTCTTCATTTCCTCCAAAAGAAAATAAAAAAAAATGGAATTAAATTTCTACAATCCAATGGAGGATGCGTCCCCGGCATCAACTGCGTTGTTCATGGGCTCCGCGGTTTTCTCGATCGCATGTTACGTACGATTTCTGTCAAGCTCACTCTTGCAGAATTCTGGGCCGAAGCAGAAGCTTGTCCTTTGGGCGGTGGGCGTGGCGGCGGAATGGGCTATATGGAAGTTGTTCGGCGGCGTGTTTCTTGCTTTGGTGGTGGCCGGAGTGGTGGCATTTTGGCGGATATTGAAGAGTCTGGCGGAGGAGCAGGAGAGGAGGAGGAGGAAGGAGCTTCGGAAAGAGTTCATCTCTACTTTTCTTTGGGGTGCGGCGGCGTGTCTGGCGGCGTTGGCCGCCGGGGGAATGAGGAGACGTTGGTGACAGATTTTAAAGACGGCCCCTTTTCTCCGGGAACGTATTTGCTATCATTTACTATGTTATAATTATAATTGATGCCAGAAAATGGTTTCACACATTATATTGTGTGTGTTTTTCTTTCTTTGTTTTTGTTTTGCAAAAGGTAAGGAGTATTAATAATTTGGTTCATTCTTTGCCAATTTTTTTTTTTTTGATTCATTAATTATATGCACTGTAAATCTGTGATCATTGTTAAATATTTACTACTAATCGTATCCACACGCACAATAGGTATGTTGTTAAAATATGAATATTTATTATTATTATTATTATTAGCGTATGAAATTTAAATAGAAATAAATATTTTTTTTCCTTTTTTTGTTTGGCTTTTTTTGGGGTATTTTATATATTTCATCTATGATTTTATCAAATCAGTTTTAAATCAGTTATTAAGAGAAATTCTACTATAATAAGATACTAGCGTCGAAGCACACGCGATGTGTGTGAAAAACATAGATTAAATGTATTATCTCGTAATGTATGATCATCATATAAAAAACATAATGATTATGCAAACTAAAAATAAACCAGTTATTTTCGATATTGATGTAAATTGTCAACTTAATGTGAAAGAAAGTAGTTTTATGTAGAAGAGTATTATGTGGTTGTTATGCTAATGTGAGTGGGTTAGTGTTTTTTCCATGTTTTAAGTTTGAGTTTTTTAATAATTTTTTTTTTATTATTGATCATACCAAGAGACCATGGTCTTCTTCCATAATAAATAGTATAGATAGATATTAAGATATTACAAGTTTAGGTTTTGGAGAAGAAGTTTTTTTGAGAGAATTGGTTATATTTTTTTAGAATGAGATTATCTATTTTTTTACTCCACGATAATATCAATATAATTAATGACTCTTGGTCTTATGTTTTTCGAATCTATGTCTCCACCTCTTTTTTCTTTTGTTTTGTTTTTGTTTTGTTTTTGAATCTGTCTCCACCTCTTAAAGAAATTTTTTGGACTTTTGGTGACTTGAATAGTTTATATATGTTAACTGTTGACAGTGTTGAGACTTACTCTTCTAAGAGCAAGTGCCCAAATTTGGCGCAAAAATTTTCCTTTTTTTAAATTTTTTAAATTATTTTATTTTTTTTAGTTGTTATAAAATAATAATTAATTATTTTGTTGTAGGTACGTTGTTATAAAATAATAATTAATTGATAAATATGTTAATTTTTGTAGATATTATGTCTATTTATTTATTTAATTTGAGTAATTAAATATTCAAATACACAATTCAATTATAATTAGATGTCTAATTTTTTATATTTTATTTTTAATGTTTAGTCATTTATCGATTTTAATTTAAGAATGTGTTTATTAATTTGCATAATATAATTAATTAATATAATAATTTAAATATTATTGTAATTACTTGTATTAATAATATAATATTATTTATATCATATAAAAATTAATCATATTTGGCGACGTAATTCAAACGTCACGGATTGTACTAATTTCTCTCATTTGCAATCATAATAAAAACGTGTAAAAGACATCACAAATATTTTTTTTTTCTTTTAAATATTAGAAACAAATCGAATAATTAAATATAGCTAAATTTAATAAATATATAAGTTGGTTAATTAGTCAATATATGTCACAAAGAAACACATTTAATCAAAATTCAGTCCAAAAAAACAGAATCAAACACTAGTATTTTTTTTCTACTTTTTGTATCTAATTGTAAAATTACTATTAATCGCAAAAAAAATATTTTCTATCTTTATAGTATTCTATAAAAGAATTCAAATGCAAATAATTAAGAAAATAATTATGAAGATCAAGTAACTGAAGGTTTAATAGTTGTTTTCTTTAATTTTAAAATTACAATTCTATACATTGTCAAAAACATACAATTTTATGTTTCGCCTTTTCTTTACTACTTTTTAAAATGATTTCTATCTTAAAAGTTGTTTTATTTTTTTGTCACAGGATTTTTCGATTTGAAATAGTGAGAAGAGGTTGTATAAGTATATTATGTTTCCCTGAATCTTGCAGGGTTGAGATGGTTTGGAAGCCGCATTTTGTTAGGGATGACAACTTCGTCCTCGAAATTAAAACTCACTCTCATCTCCTTCTCAATCGCCGGTTTTTCGTAATCGAGGAATCCTTGAACCCAAATCCACGAGGATTAAACTTTCATCTCTGCAGAGATGAAAATGGGGGGTGGATCCCCTTGAGGACTAAATCAAAACTAAAATTTAATTAACTAGATAGTCTGTTTATAGTGAGATGAGACTGTTGCGGGGTCTTACCTTTTGCATGACTTGCACCTTATTCGTCTTTGTTCCTTTTTTGAAATGATTTCTATCTTTATTTTTTTGTCGCAGAATCGTCCGGTTCGAAATGGTGAGAAGAGGGTGTATAAGTATATTACGTTTTCCGTGACATTTGCAGGGTTGGGATGGTTTGGAAGCCACACTGTTGAGGAGGAAGCCCGAAATGTTGTAGAACGTAAGGCTTTGTAAGATGAAGTTAAGTCAATGAGAGATTGAATGAAACGTGACTTTGACCAACTCGCAAAGCTTAAAGAAAAAGAGTTGGAGGCACTGTTTAAGAATCAAGAAAAAAAGGATAAAGAGATGGATAAGCTAAGGAGGAGAAGAAGAAGAAGAATGGAGGGGGAGGGCTGGGCATTTGAGATTTCTATCTCCATATAAGTTGCACGAGTTTTGAGATGAGTATGCTAGAGTCAACCATTTTTTGGTAATGAATTAGTTTTTATTGGAAATTTGATTGTAATATTTTGGCTACTATTCTGTTTTAAGGTACTCTTTTTATTTTAGAAATTTGCAATTTGTTTGGTTATAATTATGTCATTATCATTAAAGTTTACTTATATTAAAGCATATTGATTAATAACGGTGATGATCACCTAACGTACGTTGAATGTACAATGACGATCATCGTGGGCTTTTGAAAAATATGCTCTAGATCTATGATAAATTTAAAATTTGTAATAACACTCCATGGGCTGGGGAAATGTTCTATTTTTTTCGAAAAAAAGGAAAGAAAAATATATAATTTGTTGTATAAAAGAAAAATATGTCCACGCAATACATAATTTTTCTTCACTTAGTTTTCTTTAATTTAAAATTAATATTTTATACACCGTAAAAAAATTTACAATTCTATGTTTATTTTTGTTACTACTTTTAGTTTTTAATTGTAAAATTACTATTAATGACAAAATATATTCTAACTTTGTAGTATTCTATAAAAGAAATCAAATGCAAAGAATTAAGAAAATAATAATGAAGATCAAGTAATTGAAGATCTAACATTTGTTTTCTTTAATTTTAAAATTACAATTATATACATTGTCAAAAAATTACAATTTTATGTTTCGTCTTTTTTACTACTTTTTGAAATGATTTCTATCTTAAAAGTTGTTTTATTTTTTTGTCGCATAATTTTCCGATTTGAAATGGTGAGAAAAGGTTGTATAAGTAAGTATATTACGTTTCCTTGACAATTGCAGGGTTCGGATGATCTGAAAGTCGCACTTTGTTAGTGATGGCAATGGGGCGAGGCGGGGACGGCGGGTTTGCCGTCCGCATCCTCGTCCCCGAAATTAAAATCCACTCTCAGATCACTCAAACCAAACTGAGTCTTAGGTTATGGTTTTAATATCTCAAGATGTTGAGATATTTGATTTTTGTTTTGCATTACTGTCTGCACACAAAAATGACTTAAGTGGATTGTTGTTGGTTTGTCAAGCACTCACATGCCAAAAATTGAAATAAAAACATAAGTAATAATCTAACTTCTAAAACCCCAAGCGAAATGAGCCTCTGTTTTATTGTCGATCTCAATTCTATCGGTTATAAGCCAAAGAATATTAAAAAGTTTGAAAGAAAGAGTCCTAAGAACAAACGAAATTTGACGTTGTTATTACAAACTTAAAAATGACAAACATTTGTCACTAAAAACGTAAAAATAAAATATTGGATAGCTTGAAGAACTACCAAAAATGATTGTTTTAAATTGAATTTTATACAATTTTAGTCGAAGCTCGATGAAACAATGATGTATTTGTTTTATCATTAACATCGAACAATGCTATATGATGGCATGATATAAATATCACAAAATAGTATAAGTGTGTGTCACTTTTTCATCTAAACAGTCTTTAAAATTATGATAAAACATCATTAAAATGACAAAAAAAATCATCTCACTTAATTAATTAACATCAAAAGGTGTTGCAAATTTAAAGTGAAAGGCGAATTATTAATTAAATTAGAGAAAATTCGAAAGGCATATAATTTGATGCATTCAGGTAATGGAGCATTTGAAAGATTTTCACTTGGTTCCCATACAAAATTATCACATGCTAAGATTGAATACCATCAACGTTCCACTATGATACAAGATATGATTTTTGCCCTAAACATCTTTATTATAAAAAAAAAAAAAAAAAAAGGAATAAAACCCCACCATTTTTGCATAATTTAAAATAAGCATTTAAGATTTTGATTTTGCTTTGAAGTGTGAGAATCACGTGTTCGGCCAAGTTGCAATTTTGAAGCTTTCTGTGTCACAATTAAATAAATTATTTATCATAAATAGCTTTATATCTTTCTGTATTTTTTTTACGATCAATTTTTTGTAATTTATTGTAATAATATTAGATTTTTAAGTATATTTTTCTATATTATTATAACAGAGACCTTTTAAGTAACTAACTTTTAATTAATTGATGAACCTTGACATTAAATTACGATTATATCTTAATTTAATTACCAACAAAATAAAAATTATTAAAAAAAATTAGTCATTTTTTATGGTCTCATCTGTTTTTTAGTCATTAAATATTATCTTATTTATCAAAATGACACTTGTTATCTTTGTTTATATTTTAAAATTTTTAAATTAGATAGTTATCACTCTTAAGGCATAGTTTGGTACACTTCTCATCACATGCTTGGTAGTAAAGCTCATGATAAGTCAATGAGCCCGTGATAAATGTTTCTACAAGTATACTATGTATCCCTTTAATTTGATGTGATAAATTTAATGCAAGCAAAAAAATACTACAAAAATCCAAATTTAATTATTACATTTATGCATGTGCAAGATCTTGAATAACAATGAAAAATAAAATTTATTATGGTAAAGTTAATTTCGTCATTACAATCCAATATATAAATTTAATAACTCTTATTTAAATCATACCAAATATTTAATATAGTATACTATCATTTTACTTATCCTTAATTTATCCTTATATTGTATATCATTTACTTATCATATTCTATGTAACAAACTATGCCATAAACTTTTGAATATCTAATTATAATGTGAGTTCTAAAAATAACATGAAAAATAATTAATAAAAAAATGTATATGCACGCATCGCGTGCAAGAGACGTTAGTACACTAATAACATAATGTGGCGACTATGTATCTTGGGTAAAAAATAAATAATAAATTACTCTGTTTACAATTTTAAAATAATTTTTTTTTATTTTGAAATTATAAGAAAAATGCTATTATAATATAAAAAATTATTTAATAATTTGATAAAATTAAAGATGTTTTATACGAATCCAAATTACATCATAAATTCATATATTTACATTTGGAGTGCAAACGAATTGAATTGAGCCGAATAATAGTAAAAAATTAAGTCTCGAATTCGGCTCGAATTAAGTATACTCGAGTTCGAACTCGATTTGAAACGCAAAAATTTCAAATATTTTGGCTCGAGCCCGGCTCAAAATGAAGTTTGAGTTCGGCTCGAAATATTTGAACCTATTCGTGAACTATTCGAACTATTGCTCGGATATTATAGTTCGAAAAGCTCGAAATGTTCAAAAATGTTCGAAATGTATATATATTTATTATATAATTATATTATATTAATACAATATTAAGACTCGCGAACTATCGAACAAAATAATTTTGGCTCGAGCTCGGCTCGAAAAAAGTTCGAACATGTTAGGATTCGGCTCGAGTTCGATAAGTTCAAATACAAATCAAATATTTATCAAACTGGATCGAAAAACTCGCGAACCGGCTCGGTTCGTTTACACCCCTAATTTACATTAGGTGCTACTGTATTATCTATTCATACTATTTGATACTCACTAAAATTTGATGGTCCGGATACAACTCAAGCCCAAAGCTTCAAGTTTAGAGATTAATATGAAATCAAACAAATAATGTTAGAGGGGGCGGGGGGTATCTCTGCGTAACCTTTCCGACGCTCAAGTCAAAGACGTGAACAAATAAGACAAAGAGGAGCTTGGGCGCCCCTCAAAATAAAAGTGAATTGGTTGCAAATAAAGAGAACAAACCCGTATTTATAGGAGGCAAAGTAGGGAACCACGATTGTGTAGTTCACGCGCCTCTCCTTTATAGCTCGTCCTCCAAAGACAACCCAAGACACAAAACCAAGCTTACCACCCTAGAGGTCGCCCACCATAGGACCTACCCTAGGCGAGCCTCTCCTCCACTTTCTTTTTCTACACTCTCCACATATAATTTCACATCTCCATTCTACATTATCATAAGTTTTTGACTTACCTTAGAGACCCATGACTAGGGTCCAACTTGATGGGGCTCTCCCTCGTCCCTTGGGAGCTAACATATATCTTCTTCAACATTTTCCTCATGGGCCAATCCTAACCCTTAGAATGAGACTCGAACCTTACATGGGTGTATTCAATGCTGGAAATTTAATTACTTTTAATGATTTTAATGGATTTTGGAAATCTAGAGGTATTCAAGTTTGATTTTTGTAGACTCTATAAAAATTTAGTGGTATCCAAATTAGATTTTTGTAGAGTTTTTAAAAGTCAAGTGGTATTCAAACTTGACTTTTAAAAACTCTATGAAAGTCTACAAGTATCCAAATTTTCCATAGATTTTCCAAGATTGTAGATTTATATACGTACAAAAATTAAAACACTAGGTACAACAATAAGAAATAAAAAATTCTCCCCTCTCCACCCTAAAGATTTCCGCGAACTTCTAAACTTTTCTCTTGCTAAGGCGGCGCTTTTCTCTTCTCTGCGAAAATCAACAAGAGTTTCCTCTCTTTCAAGGTATGTTTCCTGTAGAATCCTATTTGTTAAATTTTTTTTGTTGTACAAATTAATTTCTCGATTTTTATATGAGTTTAGCATATTCATGATTTCTCGATTGTTTATATGGGTTTAATCATATGATTTCACCAATTCATGTATCCCAGAAATTTTTTTCTTTTTTTTTTTTGGATTCGGCCACTTTTGGATTCGGCCAATATCCTAAAAAAAATAAAATTTCACGCATGTTTTGATTTGGTTTTTTTTTCTTTTTGTTAGTTCGGCCACTTTTTTGTTGGATTCGGCCACTTTTTGTTAGTTCGGCCAATTTAGTTTTGTTCAATTATTTTGGTGCATTATATTTTTATGAGTGAGATGGAAATTAGATGATCTGGTTGCTTAATTTGATTCAATTGGTTGCTACATGTAGTGGATTCACCGAGGACAAGCACTTGAGCAGTCTATCTTTTCCATGAAAACAATTTTGATTGGATCGTTTTATCAAAAATTATAGTTGTTAATAATGCTACAACTATAATTTTATGTTTTTGGGTTTGATGTTAACTATTATGTAAAATAATAAGATTATACATTTCAATTATTTAATGAGTAAACGATTCACGCCTTTGGTTTTTGATTGGCCCAAAACTATTTTAACAACATTAATTCTGACCCTTAATGATCATAAATCCAAGAACCTTAATGATCATAAATCCAAGAATTGTAGTTAGCAAGCACATGTTTTCTGGATTTACAAATTTAAAAATACAAAAAAATGGCACAATTAGATCAAGAGTAGCTTTCTCCATGCCGGCACGAACCGAGATGATGGAATATCTGACAAATGAGCAACATCTTATATATATTTGCGTGATCTTTTATGTACGTGTCCCCAATTCTCCATTAATTCTTCCATTATATAATTCTCTACACACTTTGCCCCTCAGCTCCGTCTAAATTGGTATTTTCTAGTTGGGTTTTAAAGCTGAACGCATATTCACCATTAATTATTGTAACGGTAAAAGAAATTTTGCAATGTTCTTGATGTTTGAGAGTAGACTAATCAAATAAAATTTGCAAAATGTGAATTGTTATTATTTATATTGTTGAGATAATTATTTACTTTATATTTATTCCTTATCTTGTGCATACTCAAGTCACATTATCAATGAGAGATTCACAAGCAAAATATAATGTGTGGACCGCTGAAGAGAGAAATGAATTGCTAAAAATCATGGTTGATGCTGCCATGCGAGGATGGCGTGATAAGAATGGAGTATTTAGCAAAAAATCGTAGAAACAAAAATACTTCCTGCTTTGAATGAGAAGCTTGGGTGTGGAAAAAATATTACACAATATAAAAGTCGTCTGAAGTGGTTCAAATAAAGATTCACTAGTTATTGTAAGCTTATGCGTCATAACTCTGGTTTTAAATGGGATCTTGTGACAAAAAAATTCACGGCTAATGACGAAGTATGAGATGATTATTTCAAGGTGAGAGTTTTCGAGTTTAAAAAGTAAAATTTATATTTACAATTATAATTAAACTAGCTTTTACACTAAATGTTATTTTTTGCTCTTTACCAATCTCATCCTAAACATGAATACTATCGGACAGACATTTTTGAGGATTATGAAGACTTGAGAATTGTTGTTGGGAATGGCACTGCTACAAGAAAATACTCAAATGGAACAAGAGATGACGATGATGCAAGAACAGTTGAGATGGAAGAAAATAGGAGAATTAGTTTATTAGATGATTATGTGTATGATCACAATATTGGTGAATATTTCGTGCAAGGCGACAGACAAGAATCTTCATATCAGCCTCCATTTCTTGAGGACTCTGTTTCACCATTACCCTCCCATCCCATAAGTTTAGAGGTTCCACCAACAGCTAAGAAACGAGATAGGACTGATTTTGAAGCAAAATCAACTACATGCAAGAGTATCAACCCAAATACTATGCACGAGTTCTCCCACAGTCTTGAGAAGGTAGTTTCTAAGATAGAATCAATAGGGAATGCAGGTGACACTTGTTGGGATGCTATCAAGGAGGTCCCAAATTTGGATAATCGTACTCGATACAAGGTGCTGGATTTACTTAACACAAGATCAAAAAAGATGGATTTCTTAAAACTGTGTTAAAATTTCTATTCTTGTTTTGAATTGTTTTCCTAATTATTGATTTAGTTTCAAACTCTTGAATTTTAGTTTATTTATATAAGTTTTCAGTTGTTTCTTGAATACATCTTGTTTGATATATGGAAATGGTTTTTTTCATAAATTTGTACAGTTTTTTCATTTGAATTTGTTGTTTGATATCAGGTAGTTTATTTAAATGTCAAATATGAATGTGGATGAAGTAGAAGAGCAAATGGGAGAAGAAGAATTCGAAGAAGAATTACATGAAACTATTGGGTTTTTATTGACTGAAGTTCGTGAGAACCTCTATACGTTTACTAAACATATATCTACCATGCATTGTGAATGTGTTCATCGCCCTTTAAATAGACGACCAATAACTTCAAGGGATGACAATTATATTCATAAAATATTAAAAGAAGATCCAACAAATTTTCGAGAAATTTAAAGAATGTACCCCGATGCATTTTTAAAATTGAGCAACATCCTTAGGGAGAAAACACATTTTCAAGACACAAGATACATTTGTGTTGAAGAAATGCTTGCCGTGTTTTTACTCGTGGTCGGTCATAATACTCGATACTGCTTGATTCGTAAAACATTTGATCGTTCACACTACAATACAAGCCAAAACTTCAACAAGGTTTTGAAAGCATTACATAGCATTGTAGCAGATATGATGGTTAAACCTGGAGCTGCAGTGCCAGAAAAATAAGAGAGAGTACGAGATTTTATCCTTACTTTAAAGTAAGTAATGAAATTATTATTATTATTATTATTATTATTATTATTATTATTGTTGTTGTTGTTGTTGTTGTTGTTGTTGTTGTAGGATTGCATTAGAGCTATTGATGGTACTCATATTTCGGCCACTGTGTTTGGTCGTGATACTAACAGTTGTCGTAATCGTCACGGGACGATTTCTCAAAATGTTTTGGCAACATGTAACTTTGATTTAGAATTCATATATGTGCTTAGTGGATGGGAGGGATCTGCACATGATTCAAACGTATTGACAGATGCTTTGTCGGGCTCAAAGTGCCACAAGGTACTTTTAAAAAAAATGTTTCTAGCTTATTTATATTTTTCAAGATTATATATTATATGCATTATTCACTTGATTCTATAAATATGGGTCGACAGGTAAATTTTTTTTAGTGGATGGTGGATATCCAAATCGACGTCAATTTTTGGCTCCTTTTCGTAGTGTGCGTTATCATCTCCAAGAATTCACTGGCCAAGGTCGTCACCCTGAAGATGCAAATGAGTTGTTCAATATTCGTCATGCTTCTTTGAGGAACGTAATAGAGAGGATCTTTGGCATATTTAAATTGCGATTCAAAATATTCAAAACAGCTCCTCCGTTTCACTATAAAACACAGACGGATCTTGTATTGACATGTGCTGGATTACACAATTTTCTTCGCAGGGAGTGTCATTCTGATGAATTTCCAATTGAAACTGAGACTGAAGTTCCACCATCTTCATCAGAACAAGTCTACGAAGATGGAAATTTTGATCAATTATTTGACACACAAGAACAACAATGGGAAAATGCTAATGCGTGGAGAGATGCTATAGCAAATCAAATGTAGAGTGATGTTGAACATATTGTCAACATCAATTAGAATTTTTTTTCATAAAAAATGTTGAAATTTTGTTAAAATTGTCATACTATTATGATTTTTCTAAGCTAATTTTGATTTTTTTAAAAAAAGTTATATTATATTTTATTAAAAAATATTCATTAATTAATAAATTACGTTTATTAATACGTTTTAGGAAAATATTAAAATGAGTTGTGAATTGATTAGTTATTTGTTAAAATGTTAAATGAATTTTATTTACGTTAATAATAAAAAAATTATTTCAATGAAGATATTATATATGTCAAATAATTCAAAGATATATTAGTTGATCATTAAAATAGGCAATTGAATTCTACGTAATTAAATGAAAAGGTCAAAAAATGTCTACAAAAGTCATACAAGAATTTTACTGGAATCCATGGAATTTTGTTTAGAAATCTGTGAGAGTCTACAAAAGTTTATCAATTTCATATAAGTCTATCATTAAAAAAAGTCACTGAAAGTTATTAAATCTTTGGATTGAATACACCCCTGTTAGTCTTTGATTATGAGCTTTCATTAGACTCAAACATTTAATGGGCCAACTCATGGGATATCACTATTTATTAAAGTTAAAATCATTTACTAACTAATGCATGTTAGTATAGTTTTTTTTTAAAAAAAATATTCCTTATATATTCTAACCATCCAATTATATATATATATCGCATTTTTCATCACTTTTAATTTTCTGTCATATCATTTCAATTCAAAATTTAATAAATTTCATTTTATTTATTTTTTTAAAATACTTTGTTCTCTATTTATTCTAGGGGTGATCACGGTGCGGTTTGGGCGGTATTTTCATAAAATTCAAACTGAATTGTTATGCACGGTGCGGTTTGGGTGGTATTTTCTATTTACGCTTTTTCATGTTAATGTAAATATGCGGTTTGAGACGGTTTCGGGCGGGTTCGAGCGGTTTAGCGGTTTTTTTTAAAAAAAAAGAAGGATCATCAAGCAGACAAAAAACATAATATATGAATACAATAACACCAAAAAAATATAAATTGATATAAAATATTTAATGAAATTAAAATATATTTTTGTTTATTACGGCATGAAAGCATAAAGATTGTAAGTATAATAAGAAATTCTAAATCATTAAGAAATAAATAACATAAAACAATATTCAAGTTTTTAATTATGGAATCTCATAATTCAAATTTAATGCTCCATCGAAAATTACTTTCGAGTTTATAATACATGCAAATAAATAAAGAAATTCTCAAAGAAATAAATGACATAAAACAATATCCAAGCTTTGCCTCACCGACAGGCTGAGATCAGCAGCTAATTTAACGACCTGAGCTCCCGGGCTTAACTCCACCTTCTCATGACCTTCTTCAGACATCAGAAGCACTTTCTGTCCAAACACCCTCGGTGTCCGACCTACTGAGACCATTCCTACCTCCCTATGCTTCTTATTTGCATCAATCTTTACCTCATTCACATAGCACAACCGAGCTGCCTTTTGATCACCCCGAATGACCCCCACTTCTCTTCCACTTGGGAACTTCACCAAGAGGCAGATCTTGTGCCACTCCACCTGGTCGTATGAAACTGGCCCGGCACTCAGGAAACAACACCACGACGAAACGGCTTCTGATGATAGGTAGACGCCACAGCTCGAAAATCACTCAGGGCAGAGCGCCCCAATATTCCATTGAAAGAGGATGGTGCATCCACCACCGTGAAGCAGGCCATTTTGGTTACCCTATGCTCTCCATTTCCAAGAGATAACGGGAGCACTATTTGTCCCAACGGTTGCAAAGCATGACCTGTGAACCCATACAACTCCGTGGTGATTGGGTCCAACTCAAATCCTTCCAATTTCATTTGGTCAAGGGTTTCTTTGAAGATAATGTTCACTGAGCTACCAGTATCAACAAAGATGCGAGCCACGTCATAATTGGCTATGGTCAAGGTGACCAATAAGGGATCATTATGAGGAACCACCACATCCTTTAAATCTTCCCTTCCAAAACTGATGTTTGGATCAGTAGGACAGCTGAGTTGAGAATTTACCTCCCAATTTTCTAATCTATGCCCGTGAGCTTTGCGAGCCCTTCCTGAATCTCCATCTGTAGTGCCTCCTGAAATCATATTGATCATGCCCCTATGAGGGTGATTTGCAATTTGCTCCACTCTGTCTTCCTGACCATTTCGTGGAGCTCTTCTCTGATGATCAGGTTGATTTCCCCTCACTTCATTTTCCTGATTCCTCCATTGAGGAGCTCGGCCTTGGCGAGGAGGATTTGCCCTTCGAGTCAGCTCAGCTCTGATTCGAGGGTCATCATACATGATCCTTTGAACCTCCTCACCTAGCCTCTGACAATCATTGGTGATATGCCCATACTCCTGATGAAAATCGCAAAACTTGTCAGATGGCGGTAACCGCGGGCCTTTCTCAGCATTACGGGGCCTCAAATGTGCTCGTCTATCCTCACATACTTGCATTGCCTTCTCCAGGCTTACTGAGAGTGGTACATAGGGGTAGGGTCCTTTGACCCTGTTCATCTCTTCTGCAACCCTCTTTCTTCATCCTTATGTCTTCCCCTCTACCTTTGCTCCCACCTTGGCACTGGACTTGCTCCCAAACGTTCCTTCCTGTCTCCTCTGCCTCTGTGCATCCTCCAAATTCACGTACTTCTCAGCTTAACTAAGGAGCTCATCATAAGTCAAAGGAGGCTTCTTGACCAAGGATCTGAAAAACTCTCCTCCTCTCAACCCTTGAGTGAAAGAGTTAACCAAAGTATCAGCAGTGGCAGCGGGCACTTCCAGAGCTGCTATATTGAAGCGTTGAACATACTCCCGCAACGGTTCCACCTCAGATTGCTTCATATTGAACAAACTGAGGGAGTCTTCAAATATCTCTTGCTACTCGCATATTGGTGTAGAAAAGCTGAGCTGAAGTCATTGAAACTTCGAATGCTACCAGGCTGTAAAAGGTTGAACCATTGCTGAGCTGATCTCACCAGAGTAGTGAGGAAGACCCGGCATTTAATTGCATCTGAATATCTATGCAACAGGGCTGCATTTTCAAATCTCCCCAAATGCTCCTCCGGATCTGAGCTCCCGTCATACTCCCCTAAAGTAGGCTGCTTAAAATTTGCAGGGAGTTCTTCATCTAGAATAGCCCGAGCAAAAGGGCTTTCCCTCTGTATAGGCCCAGGCCGACCTCCGACTTGCCGACCCATTCTTCTGATCTCTTTCCACATTGCATCCATTGGGTTTGGCTGACCTACGGGTGGAGGTGGATTCTGACCCATGACCGTTTGCACCGTTTGAGTGATGAACTGACTGAGCTGATCCACAGTCATGTCCGCCACATTCCCTCTTCCCCTTCCTCTTCCTCTTACTGCCATATCTACGCCTTAGCTTGAAATTCCCACAGACGGCGCCAATTGATATGCCTCAATAAAGTGATCTCCTTGGATGAGCTAATTAAACTCCTCCAACAAAAGACGAACTGCTGCTGACCTGAAACCACTAATCAAGAGTGTTAAGGAGGGGGGGGGGGGCGGAAGGTGTTCCGGCGTATCCGCTCCGACGCTCAAGTCAGATGCTAGGATAGCGAAATATAGAGAGTGGTGTGTGCACACGAGTGAAAAATTAGGATCCAAATAATGAAAATGAACCTGGTATTTATAGGAGAGAGCTCCGGATTTAGAACCTACCTTTCTTATCAAGAATCCGCGAATCCCGGGATCACAATCCCGAATATTTAGGCTGAGATCTCGCCCGAATCTTGTCTGACAAAGGAAATAACAATACACTTAATCTGAGCTGAACTGTCATCATGAGGACGCTATAATGCTGCTCTCCCTGGGGTCATATGGAAAAGGGATGAGTGAGTTATTGCTGAACCCCTGAACTCAACCTGAACAGTGATCCTAACATCTTAGCTAGCTCATCAAGGTTGTCCAACCCCTCTACTAAGCTAACTCCCTACTGACATCGGGGCTGAGATGAACTCCAGAGCTCCCGACTCGAGCTGAAAGTGATGGTGGAGGAGCTTGGCTGAGCTCCCGACCCGAGCTGGAGGTGACGGTGGAGGGGCTTGGCTGAGCTCCCGAGCTCCCGAGCTGAGCTCCCAACCCGAGCTGGAGGTGACGGTGGAGGAGCTTGGCTAAGCTCCCGAGCTCCCGAGCTGAGCTCCCGACCCGAGCTGGAGGTGATGGTGGAGGAGCTTGGCTGAGCTTCCGAGCTCCCGAGCTGACCTCCCGACCCGAACTGGAGGTGATGGTGGAGGAGCTTGGCTGAGCTCCCGAGCTCCCGAGCTGAGCTCCCGACCCGAATTGGAGGTGATGGTGGAGGAGCTCGGCTGAGCTCCCGACCCAAGCTGGAGGTGATGGTGGAGGAGCTTGGTTGAGCTCACGAGATGAGCTCCTGAACCAATTTTGGTTGATTAGGGATGTTCTTTTTATATTAGGGTCATCCATGAGCTGAGGTGGTTTCCTCCTCCGGGTATCAATGATGTTATATAAGTTGGCAGAAATTATATTTTAGCTGGCATAATAAAAATATGAAAAAGACCCTTGTATCAATGATTTTCAAACGAACCATATGAAGGCCACATTGATACAAAGACATAGCTAGAAGTGATGAAAAAACCATTTTTATTTACTATAAACTAACATAAAATCTTTTTTTTAGTATCTTTATATTATTACCAAAAAAGTTTAAATCAATAGTTTTTTAAATCCTCAACCTGCCAAATTCATAAATATCTATTTTAATAAATTTGAAATTTATTTATATCTAACATATCCAATCGCTTCTCAAACATATTTAAATTTTGTAAAAATATTTATTTATCTTCGTTTGCGATTCTATCCATATCTTGTATTTGTTATAAATTATTACGGTTATCAAGTTATG
Organism: Henckelia pumila; assembly: GCF_033568475.1. Taxonomy (NCBI): domain Eukaryota; kingdom Viridiplantae; phylum Streptophyta; class Magnoliopsida; order Lamiales; family Gesneriaceae; genus Henckelia; species Henckelia pumila. The sequence continues at coordinate 64,097,227 of NC_133122.1, read as the reverse complement.
ATAATTATTTTAACTTTGTAAACAGGCAACTAGGTGCACTTTAGCGTAGAATAATCTTTATGTCAGTTTATTTTTCCACCCCTACCTATATAAAAAAAGAATATATTTTTCATGAATTATAAATGAATCGATAAAAAATGACAAAGATATTAGATATCATATAGCCTGAGCATGTCAGTTAAATTATTCACGGTGGTGAGTACTGTATAGAATTCATGTGTGACATTGTCTAAACATGAAAATAATCCTTGAGAAGAAGAAATCGTGTTGCAGATTCTTATTAATTATTTTTAAGCAAAAAACTCAGAAGATCGAACCGATAATTTTTGTGACATGTGTCTTCAATGTGATTCAAAATATAAAAAATATTAATTTTCAACAAATTATAATCATATCGAACTTGTCTCAAAAACATATATAGATAAATTTCAAATCTCTCGTTTCACTTGGAATGAGAAAATAAATGTGACTGCTTTGTTGTTTAATAATTTAAATTTATAATTTGAAACTAATTAATTCTTTTTAGATAAATTCTGAATATTTATTCTCCATGTAAAAAATAAAATAAAAAAAAAATTGAATACGACTTTGTCCCAATAAATATTTGGAATTCAGGATCAGAACTATTGGGCACTCCATTCGGATCCGGTATTATATTGGGCGATATATCCAGTCCAGTCCAATCCAACCCAACCCAATCCAATCCCGCAAATTATCCCAACACACCGCATTGTAAATTGCATCAATCTCCGAATTCAGAATCACCATCAACAAATCCCCAAATTTCAGGTCACTGAGCCCTAATATCGATCAGGATCGAGAGGAAAATGAGCGGAGCGGGGAAGAAGGTAGTTGACGTTGCGTTCAAAGCAGGCAAGAACATTGACTGGGAAGGCATGGCCAAGCTTATGGGCTCCGACGAAGCTCGCAAGGAGTTCTCTACCCTCCGACGCGCCTTCGATGAGGTCAACGGCCAGCTCCAGACAAAGTTCAGCCAGGTCGATTATTTTGTTCTCGATTCCTTCCTTCTTCTTTTTTTCGAGATGGATTTGGGCTTGGTTGTATGATTGGAGTGTATGATTGGAGTGGAGCACATTTGTCGATTTCTGTTCCTATTGGGTATCGTCTGATACGCAAATTCATTTCTTTTAGGTGATAACCTTTTGGTTGGATTGTGAAAATGAAATGGAATAAAATGCTCATCTATAGCTGTGTCCGTATCTTAATTTTTAGTATTTTGAATTGGCTCCTCAGTGCCGGACAACTTATTTTGGATATGTATGAGTTTACATCAATTTTGATCTGGGACTATGAGGCCGCTGGTATACTCTATCTGTTAAGAGAAGCGTGAATTGAAATTGCTTTTGTTCTCTTGTAAGGAAAATACAGATAACTACTTATCCAGAGCTATTCTGTGATAACGCAATTTTTTCTAGTCATTTCGGTGAATTAGTATCGACTCCAATGTAAGACCCAACTTTGTTTGAGCATCAATCATCTGGATGGAAGACCTTGCCCTGGAATCGTTTTCTGACAAAAATTATCAATGCATTTTACCCTCTGCGTTGTTCAACCAATCATACTAGTCCCGCAATTTAGCTCATCTGTTGAGTGTTGACTATCCATTTACCTGTTCTCCCTTCCAGTCAAATTATCTGTTGCCTTTTTTCCCTTTTGAAGATGTTTAGGGTACATACTTTGTGAAATCACACCTTTTTTTTATTGTATTCTAAAATTTGCAGGAACCAGAACCCATAGACTGGGAGTATTACAGGAAAGGCATCGGCTCACGCTTGGTTGATATTTACAAGCAAGCTTATGATGGTATGTGGCCGATGTTGCCTTTGATATGTACCTGGAGATATTGCATGTTTGTTCACTCTTCATGTCATCGTATCGGTTAATATTGCTCCTGCTTTACATGATCAACAGTCAGTTGACCACTAGAAAATACTTGAACAATTGGTATCATTTGACCGAATTTCTGAATGTTGTGGAATTGGTATCATGTTTGACCGAATTTCTTGTCCTTAAAGCATCAACAATGTCCATGATCTTAATACATGTTAATGTTATCGAATGTTCTGGTAGTATTCCATGAAACAAAAACGTAACCTAGGATGGTTTTCATTGTTAACAATGAAGACTAATGGTTGAGCTCAAATTGAGACCGTAAAACCAGAGTATTTGACTCAAGGTACATGTTTTAAACCGACATCTGGAGAAAGTGATGTTGTTCCCTCAATGAGTAGTAAGGAAGGGAAGATTATCCAGGAAAATTGAGCCCTGAATTTGAGCATCAGAATCCCTCATTTACAGTAGAGTGATTGAAGGCAACATAATCAATTGTGAAAATATTTATTTTAAGGATATTTTCTCACGACTGGTTACAGTATCTTGTTGTGTTCAGAGACTCAACATGCTTGGAGAAATTTCTGACATTAATCATGAAGATGCAATTCCTTATAAGCATTTAGAGCTGTTCATAAAAGTTCCCTAGCAATTTTTTGGGAATTTGGTTCAACTAATTTTTGTTATTTCTTTGTTCATTCAGTACTTAAAATACTTATTTTCGTTTTCCTTCTGCAGAAATCAAAATCCCGCAGTATGTTGACAATGTCACTCCTCAGTACAAACCTAAATTTGATGCTCTGGTGAGAATAATCACAAATCTTTTCCATCTTTTTGTATTCATTATCTGCTATTATTGTGTTGAGAACAGGAGATTTATATAATGCAACAGTTATGGCTTAGTTTCAAATCCGTGATTGTGAAAATGGGAAAATAATTTATTGTTCTGCTGATGTATGTATGTCTGTGGGAGAATCTTATACTGATGTTATCTTGGGCTGCAGATAGTAGAACTGAAAGAGGCTGAGCAGAAATCGCTGAAAGAATCTGACAGACTAGAAAAAGAAATTGCAGATGTCCAAGAGTTGAAGGTGATCAAGACGTGTTTTTGGGATTTTTGGACAATATGTTTATATATTTTCTTCACTCTTAAAAACACTATCATATGGAGAATTCTCAAACCTTTGTTTTTGGTGTAACAGAAGAAACTTAGTACCATGACAGCAGATGAATACTTCGAGAAGCATCCCGAGCTCAAAAAGAAATTCGATGATGAAATTCGTAATGATTATTGGGGTTATTAATTTCGACTTCACATAACATTTCTTGGAACTATTCTCCTGGTGAAATTTCAACATCAGCTGCAGTTTATCTAAAAATAAAGGGAAGGCAATATGTTTTTTTTCCTCATTTCATTTGTTTTATATTTTCAAGATTGTGAAAGATAAGATTGCAGTACTTGGAATGCTTCAACTGCAGCTTCAGTTGAACAATCGGGATCTGTTGAATGTGGAGAGATTACTTTCTTTCTGAGAAACAATCATGAATTTTTACCCTGTCAGTGTTCTCATATTTTTAACCCTGATTTTTATCAAATATTTCCATGCCTTGTATTGTTCAATGTCGAAGTTAAACTATAAAATGTTTTATGGTGAGACCAGATTCAAGACCAAATCTCGAGTAGGAAACCGAGGGGGATGTTTTTGGGCGTACATGAAAGTAGTTAGCTGTGTCCAATCGTATAGTTGATTGAGCCACAAGATTGTCATATACGATTGAAAAAACTCCACTTGAATTTTCTGTAATTTCCGTGCTACTACGCGGATGAACATGCCTTGTATGCACGTGTTACGCCATGAGTCGTCTTAAATGTACTCAACTTAAATGCACCAAATAAGAATGTCATTTCAATTGTTCTTTCTCTCAAATCTTTATTTTTTCTTTCGAATGAAATTCATTAATTTACGTGCAACCTCGACGAATTTCATTTCACTCGTTCACAAATCTCACCAATTCATACATATTCCACATTATTTCCCTAGCCATTTTAAAGCGCTGGACTACTTGAGTATTACCTTATTGTTCTCTTCAACATGCCTTTTTATGAATGGAACACTTTTTCTTGTTTACATTGATTGCCATGTGCAACAAATTTGAAAAATTTACTCAACCTTGTTTACCTCCTTTCGTCTAGTGATCGTTGGTATAAATTTTCAACTTTTTAATAATTATAACCACTTAGTTGGATGATTAATGCATTTAACTAATTACTATTAATTTGCATGCTTTATGGACTAACATACTATTCCATAACCTTTGTTCTTCACCGGCAATGGTCAAAAGAAAAAGCTCGATATTTTAACTTAATCTAACTACTACCACAACATCGCGATTTAGATAACAATCCACAAATGAGTAGTTCATGCTAGCATGAAAATCGTAAATATCCTAATAATAAATTGAAGAGCCCAAATTTCATTAGAACACATGACATCCATACATATATATTGATTCTACATAACCAGATTAAAATTCGTAGTGTGAGGATCCTATCGTGATGCTAGGTCTCATCTACCATTTTGGCACCAAACAGCAGCCTTAAATATTCAATCAAGCAGTTTTGGAATCAGGACAAGGAGCTCCATGATCGAATCCAATCCGTTAAAGTCAACAAGTTCTTCTCTATATCATCAACAGAATCGCTTCTAAGTGCCACCACAATACCTTCAGGGTAACTCTCTTTGGCCTCCTCCAACAATACTTGAAAGATCTCGCATTCAATATTGTTTGAGAGCTTTTGCCCTGTATATCCCCTGCCAGAGCAGTCGAGCAAGATTAAGAACATAGAAATAATAATAAGAAAATTTTAACTAAAAGCAAGGCACATATCTAGAGATGGGTGATACACCTTTTAGTCAGGCGATCATACAAGACAGAGTTTTCAGTTTGAAGCACCACCACATGGTCGAACCAACGCTCGGGAAAGAAGTCACAGCCGTGGTAATCTACAATGTTTCCACCTTCGTCCATCAAATCCTCAAGCTCATCACATACCTGTTGACGACATGCATGATATTATGTGCATATAAAAGCTAAGCTAAAAATCATGAAACACCCTCTTCTGCAATGCCTGTATCAGACATTTTAAGATCTTTAAACAAAAAATTGCAGCAAGCTCCCTCTAGTTACAAATTAAATCCATTTGCTGTATATTTTAGTACATTGCACATCAACTATCCAGTGCCTTAACCAAGATTGGTTTCACTGCCAAGAAAGCATTTTTTTACATGCTTCCCCAGAAGTCCATCGGTTTCACTGCCAAGAAAGCATTTTTTTACATGCTTCCCCAGAAGTCCATCACGACTTCGTAAATTATCTCTTCAACTAAGAATAGCAACTTCGAATTCGGACTCAAATCTCTGTAATTTAAGGAATTTGATTGGGATTCATAAAACACTAAAATTTTCAGGATTTTTCGATTTTTAGTTTCTAAAGTATCAGCAAAGCCCTAGAAAATTCAGTTCTGAATATTCTGAGTTCTAACCAAGATATTGTTCCCAACCTCTAACAAGGGAACTCAATTCCAGCTAACTAAGCTCGAACATCATTGCCTAAGAATACAACGGCGTTACAGAGACAATAAAACCACCAAAACGAAACGATTTCCATGCAATAATCGAAGAAGAGGTTAGAAAATCTTACAAGGTCCTCATTGATGAGATAGCATTCTAACTGATCGTCCCAGCCATCGTGTAGGTTCTTCTCCTTGACTAAATCCCCGATATTGATGTGTCTGAAATGGACCGCCTCCGCCAGAGCCGCAGACGTCGTCGTTTTACCCGTCCCCGGAGTTCCCGTAATCAATACGTTGGGCTTCTCCCTCTTCTTCCTTCCGCTGCCGCCGTTCTGAGCCATCTGATACAAAACTGGGGATTTGGGGGTTATGCCGTGGATTCGGATTTTGTTAATCTAATTGAATTAAATATTATATATTAGAAAATTGCCAAAATATCAAAAAAAATAAAAAAAATAGCAAGGAAGCGAACTAGCGAAGTTTGAAGGTTTTTCTAAATTGTTGTTTTTTAAAAAATAGTAAATAATATGGTCGTAAATAACAAATGTGACACATTTAATTTTATAAAGCTACCATATCAAAAAAACACAAACAGTCATGTGGGATGTTTAATAAATCAATTTTGTGAGATTTATCCATAAAAAAATCACGAGACCTACTGAAAAAAAAATTTGTACAAAAACTAGTTACTAGTATTTGATTATCTTTAAAAAAAAATCATTGAAAACTAAAGGTGGGCCAACCCACCTAGCCCGCGACCCGTGCGAGTTGGCCCGCATGGCTGGAGAATTATTATGTTATTTTTATTTTTACTGTGATATATGTATTTTTTAATGAAAGTTGTGATTTTTTTTTCTATTAATTAATTTATATAAAATTTACACGGATGATATCAATAATTAAAATTTTTTATTAATAATTTTTTATTAATATTTATTTATGAAATGAAATTTATAATAATTTTTATTTATTTTTATTTGTAGTGAGCCAACCCGCGAGCCAACCAATTAACCCGCTACTTACTTTGGGTTGGGTTGGTTTAGGTTGAGAATTTTCAGTCCGCAACCCACCCCGTCATAGATTGACTCGTGTGACAACTCTACTTCATGATATCTAATTTCATTTCACCATTTCCAACTTTTTCGATGGTATCGAAGACTTCAAATTATACAAGTTAGGTAATCCTTTGGTGCTACAGATCCAACATAAACTGAAGGGAAAAAAAAAATTAAATAAATCCTTTTGGCTAACTTTGCCAAAGGATGTCCAGGCTAAAAGGGATTCTACTATTTCGTTTGCTATCATCTCGTCCCAAAGAATTTGGATCTTTATTGGGATAAAATGTGATTTTTTTATGGTTTGGGTCGTCTAATAAAATTGACTCGGCAGTTTTTATGTTTATTAAACACAGAAAACTTAATCGGATTATAGACGTGCTCAAAAAAATAAAGAATTAACGAGAAAAAGGATAAATATCATTATGTCACCCATAAAAAGGCAACAGGCCCAAGTATTCTCTTTCTCTAGCGAAACTGCCCAATCCATACAAGGACTAGAGGCCCATGAATTACATTGCCACTCATAATTTACATGAGACGTGTCTATCCGATCAATTCGTAAAGAAAATACGACTTATCTCGAAAAACGTGGTGGACATGATATCTAATAAACACTTCTAGTCCGTTATTTTTAAAATCTTAAATCTTAATAGACATACCAATACATCATCTGCAGTCAATTGATTCATAAATAAAATGACAAATGAATGAAAAATTAATAGTTATCCTAAAGTTTATTGCCCAAAATCTCTCAAGAATATTAATATTAATAAACTACCGTTTGCAACTTTTAAAAATAAGTGATTATAGATTATTTTTTTAATGGATTTGTTTAAAAATAATTCACAATTAAAGGTTGAAATACTATCTCATTCTCTCAAGTCAATCGTAATAGATTCTAACTAGGGGTGTTATCGAGTCGAGCCGAGCTCGAGCTCATATTTTACTACTCGAGCTCGAGCTCGATCGAGTAGTAAAATATGAGCTCGAGCTCGAGCTTTTATATTATATATATATAAATTAAAAATATATAAATAAATAAAATATTATATTATGTATATTATAAAATATATATATATAAATATAATAAATAAAATAAAATTAATTAAATATTATAAATAAATATATAAATATTATAAATAAATTAATATATAAATATAATATAATATTATATTATATATATTTTATTTATATATATTTATATTATTTTTTAATATATATATATATATATGGTTTATCGAGTAGCTCGCGAGCTATCGATCACATAGTTTCAAAGCTCGACTCAAGCTCGGTCAAATCGAGCTCGACTCGAGCTTTGACCGAGCTACTCGCGAGTTGCTCACGAGTAGCTCGGCTCGTTTACGCCCTTAATTCTAACCGACAATACCTAAAAAAAATAAAAAATAGGACCTTAACCATTTTGCAATGGGGTTCACCGTATGACACAGTCTACCCACCTCTTTTGAGTTGTGAGACTACTCGGAGAATAATATTTTCGGTGTAACATTACATGATACCACCAACTCCACCCACTAATTAATAGTCTAGACATTTTGTCAAAAAATATATATATAATAGTATAGACATTATTATTATTATTTTGCCCCCGGGTTAATTTCATGTGCATAAATTTCCAAAAAAAAAAAACAATAAAGTTTCTAGAATTGAATATTTCAACTAATTTTAGGAGCGACGTTAATGCTTTAATTGAATATGTCATTAAGGTTTTAAAGTCTAAATTGCACCTAATTTCGTTCATTCATTGCTGAGGATGGAAGTTTTGACCAGCAACTGTCCGATAACAATTTTCTCATTTAAAATGTCATTCAAAAAGTTAAAAAACTAACTAAAGATAGGTAAAGTTAGTTTTGAAAATTTAAAGAATGTTATATATATATATATATATATATATATATATATATATATATATATATATATGAAAGTCAGACGGAATATTGCTTTTTAATTAATCAATACTCTATTCGAAGTTGCACTTGCATACCTATTAGGTGAGAAATCGCATTGAGATTTTTATTAATCTATAAAATTTATTTCACATATCAATATATATTTTTGTATTTATTTTGTTTGATTTTTTTCCCCTGGTTTTTCTCTTAGGGTGAAAAAATATAATGAAAATTAAAAATAAATAAGAAAAAATAGTTAATACATTATTTCATTTGATGGATAGATTATAATTTATTTGATTTTATCCCAATCAATTTCATCTTATTTTTGTCATATTATTTATAATTTATTTGATTTAATTGATGTAAAATTATTAATTAATAAATAGATAAATAATATGACAAAAATAAGATGAAATTGATTGGGATAAGTTATACATAGATTAATAATACATCAAACCAAACAAAGTCTAACCACACTAATTAATAAGAATCAAATATATTGCAACTCAATATGTATCTATACTATTAATAAAGGGAGAGATCCTAATAATAACTACTTTTGGTGAAGCTTTTTTTAATATTCTAAATATACCTTTAATTTGTTGTGACTTTTGTTTTATTAATTCAAATTTGATTTACTTTTTTAATTTATTTATTTAAACTTTATTTTCTTTGTTTTTAGTCAAAGAATATTTAATGTGTTCCGCCACAATTATAAATAATTATATAATCATATTTGTTTATTAAAAAAATCTTTCATTTTTTATATTTTGTGTACACGCATCGTGTGTGCTAAAGTTGCTAGTATATATATATATATATATGTGTGTGTGTGTGTGTGTGTTGAGTTTAATATAATTAATTAATGGATCATTTGTATTCACATCCCCTATATTTTACGTATTTGGCATTCATATCTTTTATTAAGTGAAAAAATTATAACATACAAGAGAGGTGAATGCAAATTACGTACCCCTTAATTAATTATATATATGTATGTATTACCTTCCCTATTCTTCCCTGTACAGGTAATCAAGGAAGATAGGTTGATTAAGACTTCGTGTGTCTCAAGCATCATCAAATCCATTACCAAATAGCGGAATAGTTACTCACTTGCACCAAATCAATATTTAAAAAATTATTTAAAAATTATAAGAAATAGCAACAACCCATTCAGTAAATTTAAAATAGTTCCATAACCAAGTTAAACTGAAATTAAATAATGTAATAAAATAACAATTAAACTAATACATACATATGACGAGTTCTACATATCAGGTGAGATTATGCTCCACCGAAAACGCTAATATTTTACCGTATTATCATGGAAGAGGATGCTAGATTTTTTAATCTTGGTGTTGTAGTGACCCTTACCCGGATCACCTACTAACAGAGCTTAGGCATGCAATTAACTTAATAAAACAGATATCAGAATAAACTGCGGAAACCAAAAACATTATACAATCTCAAGTAAAGGAATCTGTAATTTATCCAAATAATATACAACCAAATCGAATAGCTGTATCAACCTCAAAACAACAGAAATAAAACCTAGACGAAGCTCCAGCTGGTCAACCACTGACTAGCCCCTCTTGGATCCACCCGCCTCGTCCAATCGCAAACCTGTCCCATGGAATAGGGTGTCCAAAAACACAGAGTACGAGACGTGAGCATAAAACGCTCAGTACGAGAGTATGAGTATACATGCATGCAAAGTGAACTACCTATAAACTCGAGGTCAAGGATCAGATAACAGAGACAGACCGGGCCCTGGTATGTAGCACGCTGTGCCGTCGCTTCAGGAGGTGGCTCCCATACCATAATACCAGTGGATATGCCGGACCCAAATCGATGGAAGTCCAACCACTAACAGGATAGGGAAAAACCCTACTAACAGACATCTCGAAGGAGATAGCTCAGTATGCAAATGAATGCAGCATAAATCAATGACATATAAATCATGCAGTCACATAATACATGCATACTCAGTCAGGATATCTCGAACAGTACTTCCGTACCTCAAAACAGTGCAAGCTCTACCAACTCTAGGTCCACGCCTATAGTCTGCTCTACACTGCCAAATGATACTACTATCATTATAGTGCTCTAAAAGCCTTAACTAAGCTATTGCATACTCCTAAATATTTATAGAAAGCAAAAGCTATACATTCGTCCGTCGTTAGCCCTTTGCTGTCGAGTGCCTCAAAACTAAGCCACAGCTCCGCTACGACGCCTGGACTGCTATGCCACTTCCGGATTCCCCACGGGACACCTAGAATGCTCAAGATCTAAACTCGAAGGCTAAGGAATCGAGAGAGAAGAGAGGAATGGTGAACTTCAAAAATGAGCTCGGCACCCCCTATTTATAGACGGCGATCGGAGCTTCCGAACCGTGATCGGAACGTCCGAACACGATCGGAACGTCCGATCCTGCCATCGGAGCTTCCGATCTTGCATTATCCGCTACGTGTCAAAATATCACTGGTTGACTTCGGATAGGGTGATCGGAGCTTCCGATCCTGCCACACGTCATGCATGACGTAATATCGATCGGAGCTTCCGATCCTGATCGGAGCTTCCGATCTCACTTTCGGAGCTTCCGATCCGTCCGATACTTAATTGGTTTAATTAACACAATTAATCTCTTAATTACCAATTTCGGGTACGGGGTACTACATTTTCCCCCACTTAAGATATTTCGTCCTCGAAAATAGATCTTAAGTACTGAATGCAATACAAGGTACAGAAACATTCTTTATTCAAATCAAACGTTTACAGAGTTTGCAACTGAATACAACTTAAGAATGAAATCAAAACAACTCAGGATGGTCTTCACGCATCCTGTCCTCAAGCTCCCAAGTAGCTTCCTCAGTGCCTCGACGCTGCCATTGAATTAAAACCAAAGGAATGACTTTGTTCCGCAAAACCTTATCCTTATAATCCAGGATACGAATAGGTTTCTCAACATAAGTCAAATCCTTGTTCACCTGAACCTCAGACCGCTGCAGAATATGAGATTCATCCGCCACGTACCGTCGCAACAGAGATACATGAAACATGTCGTGAATACTGGATAGATGTGGTGGCAAAGCTAGTCGATAAGCCAAATCGCCAATGCTCTCCAAGATCTCAAACGGACCGATAAACCTGGGAGACAACTTGCCCTTAAGGCCAAATCTGAGAATCTTGCGGAAAGGTGGCACTCTCAGAAACACTTTCTCCCCGACATCGAACTGCAAAGTCCTACGCTTGATATTAGCATAGCTGGCATGACGATCCTGTGCAGTCTTAATCCGTTTCTTGATCTGATCGACAATGTCTACCGCCTGCTGGATAAGCTCCGGTCCCTCAGCCTGTCTCTCCCCCACTTCTTTCCAGAAGAGTGGAGTACGACAACGTCGCCCGTACAACGCCTCAAAAGGTGTCATCCCAATACTAGTATGATAGCTGTTGTTGTACGCGAACTCGATCAACGACAAATGATCCTGCCAGGCTGAACCAAAATCCATGACGCACGCTCTAAGCATATCCTCCAAAGTACGGATAGTGTGCTCTGACTGACCATCAGTCTCCGGATGATAGGCAGTACTCAAACTGAGAGTAGTACCCATCGCACGCTGAACACTCCCCCAGAATCTAGAAGTGAACCTGGGGTCCCGATCGCTGACAATGCTCACAGGCACTCCATGAAGTCGAACGATCTCCTGAATGTATATCCGTGCCATGCGATCCACAGAGTACTCTCGGCTATAGGCAATGAAATGCGCTGACTTGGTGAGTCGGTCCACTACAACCCAGATAGCATCACAGTGAAAGAGTGGGTGCCCGGTTAGCCAACTTGTGGCTAAGGGCTTTTATGACTCTATGTAAAACAATCTTTTGTTTAATATAATTTACACTTTTATAATGGCATTGACTTTATCTTTCTTCATAATGTTATATTATGATATACTATTGTTGTTTTGATAAAGACCTTGAATATACTATAGTGTATGTAAGATGTGGTAGCACATGGGGATGGCTATCATGAAACACATCTTATAGTCACTGTATATTCTAAACTGTTCCTAGTCAATTGAGCCGTCCGCAAATAAGGATAAAGATCGCTCGAGATTGAGACTAGCATTTGCGATGCCGAGTACCACGTTTCATTGGTATGGAACATAGAGATGTTCAAAGCATGCAAATGGATATTCATATGATGAATGATCGAACTACCCTATTCGGACTTTCCAAGTGGTTATCACTTATCGAGTGGATAAAGTCCGCGGTTTTGGTTGTACACTATTAGTCCTTATTACTTGAAACATCATTGAGACTCTATATGCTAGTACTGTACTTTGACTCGTTTACCGACTCTATTGGGGTCATCAGGTGTCGGGATTGGGTATAGTTACGACACATATAGGAGTCGATGCTTTGTTGTCAAGGATTCACCACATACTTGCGAGTGTGGATATCCTATGCGATCTGATGAGATATTAGTGTGACGAATCTCTGGCCAGAGTACATGATGTGTTTTAGGTTAATGGGTTATCCTAATAACACATGCGATGTCACTATTTTATCTCCAAGATGTTATGCATAGTTATCGAATCTCGAACGACTCTCGATGCACCAATGGTTGTTGATTCGATCGGGATATATGGTTGAAGGGACCGTACTGTACGCTAACCAAAATCTACTGGTTCTTGCAGGCACTATCAGTAATACCTAGGAAATCATGGGGCGATGTTGCTAGGCGCTTTTAAGAGTTAAATTTAATGAAAGAGAAGTTGGACTTCTTAACTAAAGGGTGTGGGATTTCCTAAAATGACATAGGGATAGGCATTTTTGGAAATCACTGAATTAGGATTCAAAAAAAATTATCTTGACTCTAAAGGATGCAGAAATGGTTTCTGTGCACATTGGTGAAATCAGTTTATCAATCGGAGTCACGATGAATTTTATATTAATTTCTATAACAACAGGCTTGGCTTGTTGGGCTTAAGTTATGGATTGTGGGCTTTAAGGAGTTAGAGTCCTGATACAATTATAACTAGAAGTTATCTATAAATATATGTGCAGTGTTCGAAAATTACATGCAATTCATTCATCAAATTTTCGAAAACACACATATTATTTTCTAAGGGTTTTTCGAAAATCCTTGTCCCTTTTCGGAGAAAATTCAGTCTTGTGATTTTTGTGAAAAATTACAATTCTGAATTAACAGATCATATCTGTTTATTCTCTACGCAAACTTCTGATTGATTTCTAGTGCAGTCAATCAGAGGGTTTCTGTTTTCCATTCGTGGACCTAATTTCGGAGAAAGATCGTGACGCCATCAGTTCCCGGGATTTACAAGAAGAGCAGATTAAATTCTGTTGGAGTCCACAATCAAGCTTTTGCTTGACAAAGGTAAAATATTTAATAGCGATTATTTGTTTTACTTACACAATTTAATCGTAAAAGTTTTGATACCCAGATATGGAATCGTTCCATATTAATAAAATAAAATTTTAAACTTCCGCTGTACCGGGTATCAATTCTAATTGATCTGAACACCGTTTTCCAACACACAGTTCCTCGGGGATACCGGCAAATGGGTCACAAAGTCCATTGTGATAAACTTCCATTTTCATTCAGGAATAGGCAGACTGTGAAGCAATCCTCCAGGTCATCGGTGCTCTGCTTTGACCTGTTGACACACCAAACATCTCGAAACAAACTGATAATCACTGCGTTTCATACCCTTCCACCAAAAACGAGTACGTAGATCCTTGTACATCTTGTTGCTCCCAGGATGAATACTCAACTTAGTGCGATGTGCCTGAGACAAAATCTCCTCTCGCAACTCTTCATCCTGCGGAATCACAAACCTACCAGACAAACACATAAAACCATCTAACTGATAATGAAATCCAGACGAGCTACCCTCGTTAGCTAGACGAGCTAAATGCTGGGTCTTCGAATCAGACATCTGAGTATCTCGGATCCGCGAATACAAGGCTGGCTCAGATAATATCGCAAACATTTGGATACTCTGCATACCTTTCTTATGCTTGAAGGTATAACCTGAAGTACAACAGTCACTGATCGCACTAGACATCGAACAAGTCTGAAGTGCGGATAGTCGCACCTTGCGACTCAAAGCATCAGCGGTGAGATTAGCAGCTTCCGGATGGTACTTAATTTCGCAATCATAGTCCTTAAGCAAGTCCATCCAATGTCTCTGCCTCATGTTCAACTCCGCCTGAGTGAACAAATACTTGAGACTCTTATGGTCGGTGAAGATCTCAAATTTCTCGCCATACAGATAATGACGCCAGATCTTCAAAGCGAACACAATGGCTGCCAATTCCAAATCATGGACTGGATAGTTGTCCTCGTGAAGCTTCAGCTGTCTAGAAGCATATGCGATCACATGCCCATTCTGAGTCAGAACACAACCTAACCCCTGAAGAGAAGCATCAGTGTATACCACATACCCTCCAGATCCTGACGGTAATGCCAACACCGGCGCAGAAGTCAACCGCCGTCAAAGCTCACAGAAATTCTCCTCACACTCAGAGGACCACTCGAAGTCCACACCCTTGCGAGTAAGCTGCGTCAACGGTCGAGCTAGTTGAGAGAAGTTCATAATGAAGCGACGATAATACCCTGCTAGACCCAGAAAACTACGGATCTCAGCAACTGTCGTCGGACGCGACCAATTAAGTACCGCCTCAATCTTGCTTGGATCAATAGAAATCCCCTCCCTGGATATGATATGGCCAAGAAAGACCACTCTATCCATCCAGAACTCACACTTGCTCAGCTTGGCGTACAACTGCTCATCTCGAAGAGTCTGCAGTACCAACCGCAAGTGAGAAACATGCTCTTCCGTATTACGCGAATACACCAAGAGGTCGTCAATGAATACCACGACAAATTTGTCCAAATACTCCCTGAAAACACGGTTTATCAGATTCATGAATATAGCCGGCGCATTAGTCAAACCAAATGGCATTACTAGAAACTCGTAATGCCCATAGCGAGTACGGAATGCAGTCTTGGCTACGTCCTGATCACGGACTCTCAACTGATGATACCCAAATCTCAAGTCAATCTTGGAGTAAACTGACGTGCCCTGCAGCTGATCAAACAAGTCATCAATACGAGGCAACGGATACTTGTTCGATTCAGCTGCCGATAGTCAATGCACAGCCGCATCGACCCATCCTTTTTCTTTACAAAAAGAACAGGAGCTCCCCAAGGAGATACACTAGGAAGAATGTACCCCTTGTCCAAAAGATCCTGTAGCTGATTCTTCAACTCACGCATCTCTGACGGAGCCAGATGATACGGTGCTCTAGAAATAGGTGAAGTACCCGACATCAACTCAATGCCAAACTCGACTTCCCTAGCAGGAGGAAAACCCAGAATCTCATCAGGAAATACATCTGGAAATTCATCCACAACAGGAATGCTCTCTATCCCAATACTCTCAACGGACAAATCAACTGCATAGATAAGGTAGCCTTCCCCGCCAGACTCTAGAGCTCGACAGGCTCTCAAAGCTGATACCAAAGGCATCGGGGGTCGCGCTCCCTCACCATAGAAAAACCAGCTCTCACTCCCCTCCGGATGAAAGCGTACTAATCTCTGATAGCAGTCCACTGAAGCTCGATAGGTAGTCAACATATCTATTCCCAGAATGCAATCAAAGTCGTCCATCGCCAGAACCATGAGATTCGCTAACAGAATGTTCCCTTCGAACTCTAAAGGACAACCCATCACTAGACGCTTAGCCAAAGCAGATTCGCCCGTCGGAGTAGAAACAGATATCACTACGTCTAGTGCAATGCATGGTAACTTATGCCTCTTAACAAAACGTGCAGAAATGAAGGAATGAGATGCACCAGTGTCAATAAGTACAAGAGCAGGTATACCATAAAGCAGAAATATATCTGCGATGACTTTCTCATTCTCCTCCACTTCCTGATCATGTCTCAGGGCAAACACCTGGCCAGAAGCTCGTGGTCTCAAATGAGAACTCCCAGCAGGCTGTCCCTGCGACCTTTGCTGAACGGTGGCCTGAGAACCAGATCCTGAACCAGATCCAGAACCGCCTCCCCCAGATAGTGGACAATCTCTCCGGACATGACCAGTCTCTCCACAATGGAAACAAGCTCCAGAAGCTCTACGGCACTTGTCGGATGGATGGTTCTTCCCACTGTG
Organism: Henckelia pumila; assembly: GCF_033568475.1. NCBI lineage: Eukaryota > Viridiplantae > Streptophyta > Magnoliopsida > Lamiales > Gesneriaceae > Henckelia > Henckelia pumila. The sequence continues at coordinate 64,080,634 of NC_133122.1, read as the reverse complement.
ATCACACTTGTCCTTCTTACTGAAATGGACAACACCAGCAGAGCCAGAGGAAGAAGAAGTAGATCCAGACTTCTTGAAAGATTGGGCACGGGGATCCAAAGAACTAGCAGGCCTCGACTGAGGGAAAGACCTGTTCCGCCGAATGCTGTCCTCCGCCTGGTGACAACGGCTCACAAAACCCTCATAGTACATGTCGTCGCCAACCGCCACACGGTCATGGATCTCAGGGATAAGGCCCTGAAGGAACATATTATACTTCATCCCAGAGCTGTCAGCAATCTCGGGGCAATAGGATAGCAGATCAAAGAACTTCTGCTGATACTCATCGATAGACATGGCTCCCTGTCGCAGACTCAAAAGCTCGCCTGCCTTCGACTGACGGAGTGTAGGGGAAAAATACAGCTTCTGAAAAGCTGTGCGGAACTCGGCCCAGGTGGCCACTCCTCTCGCCGCAACAAAAGGTACAGAAGTAAACCTCCACCACCTGCGCGCACGTCCATCTAGAAGATAACCCAGGGTCTCCATTTTCTGCTCCTCGGTGCATTGGAAAGTCTGAAAAGTAGTCTCCATGCGGTCTAACCAGTTCTCCGCATCCTCCGGAGACTCACCTCCAACTAAGGGCTTAGGACCCATAGCTAAGAATCGACGCACAGTGAAACGTTTGTCGTCATGATGACGATGACGCCGTTCTCGACGAGGCTCCCGGTCGGCATCACCCCAAAGCCCACCAATACTGCCATGAGAACTCCGGTCGTCACGATCTGTCATCTACAAAAATACCTCACGGTTACCTTATGCAGAGTCTAAATCCCAAGAATACTATGCATGCTCTGATACCATAAATGTAGTGACCCTTACCCGGATCACCTACTAACAGAGCTTAGGCATGCAATTAACTTAATAAAACAGATATCAGAATAAACTATGGAAACCAAAAACATTATACAATCCCAAGTAAAGGAATCTGTAATTTATCCAAATAATATACAACCAAATCGAATAGCTGTATCAACCTCAAAAAAACAGAAATAAAACCTAGACGAAGCTCCAGCTGGTCAACCACTGACTAGCCCCTCTTGGATTCACCCGCCTCGTCCAATCGCAAACCTGCCCCATGGAATAGGGTGTCCAGAAACACAGAGTACGAGACGTGAGCATAAAACGCTCAGTACGAGAGTATGAGTAAACATGCATGCAAAGTGAACTCCCTATAAACTCGAGATCAAGGATCAGATAACAGAGACAGACCGGGCCCTGGTATGTAGCACGCTGTGCCGTCGCTTCAGGAGGTGGCTCCCATACCATAATACCAGTGGATATGCCGGACCCAAATCGATGGAAGTCCAACCACTAACAGGATAGGGAAAAACCCTACTAACAGACATCTCGAAGGAGATAGCTCAGTATGCAAATGAATGCAGCATAAATCAATGACATATAAATCATGCAGTCACATAATACATGCATACTCAGTCAGGATATCTCGAACTGTACTTCCATACCTCAAAACAGTGCAAGCTCTACCAACTCTAGGTCCACACCTATAGTCTGCTCTACACTGCCAAATGATACTACTATCATTATAGTGCTCTAAAAGCCTTAACTAAGCTATTGCATACTCCTAAATATTTATAGGAAGCAAAAGCTATACATTCGTCCGTCGTTAGCCCTTTGCTGTCGAGTGCCTCAAAACTAAGCCACAGCTCCGCTACGACGCCTGGACTACTATGCCACTTCCGGATTCCCCACGGGACGCCTAGAATGCCCAAGATCTAAACTCGAAGGCTAAGGAATCGAGATAGAAGAGAGGAATGGTGCACTTCAAAAATGAGCTCGGCACCCCCTATTTATAGACGGCGATCAGAGCTTTCGAACCGAACACGATCGAAACGTCCGATCTTGCCATCGGAGCTTTCGATCTTGCATTATCCGCTACGTGTCAAAATATCACTGGTTGACTTCGGATAGGGCGATCGGAGCTTCCGATCCCGATCGGAGCTTCCGATCCTGCCACACGTCATGCATGACGTAATATCGATCGGAGCTTTCGATCCTGCATCGGAGCTTCCAATCCTGATCGGAGCTTCCGATCTCACTTTCGGAGCTTCCGATCCGTCCGATACTTAATTGGTTTAATTAACACAATTAATCTCTTAATTACCAATTTCGGGTACGGGGTACTACAGGTCTCAGATTTTATTTTTATTACATGGACAAAATCACAAAATCAGCAATGTTGATAATATTATACGTTTGGTTCGAAATATTTTCTATTGTGGCAAGATGCAAAACTACCTCGATCTTGAATAAATGTAAGTTTGAAAAAGGGAATTCAATCTTTATCTAATTCCAATTGCCAAAATAATAATAATAATAATTTGTTTCAGCAATCAAATTCACGTTCCTTCTAATTTAAAAATCTCACATTTATAACTCATTTCTTATCTAACACTTTGACGGACTAGTACTCCAATTCCAATAAAAGGTTAATTCACCTCGTTTTTCACACGTGATGTTTCTAGAGACCGAAAAAACTATCCGATTTTATGTTAATAAAAAAAAGGGCGTGATGCAAGATTTTGGTGTAGGTTATTTGACTAAATGAGAAGTATTCAAAAACTTCAAACCAAAAAAAAACATTGTACATTTTATAGTGTAAAATATTTAATCGCTTCATCACTACACTTTGCTTGATCATGCGGATGCCTTTTGACCCATGAATTTAAAATCCATGAACTCCACTAAATAAGTATTTGTGAATCAATCAATTGTGACAACTAGCGACATAAATGGCATCATGACCCTTGTCCAATTTCTACTTTCCACCAATCAATTTGCTCACTTGAAAAGTGTGACAGCCTGTGAATTTATATTTATCACCCCATTGTCTCCATTTGTTCTTATAATATTATATAATTTTTTACTTCTTATATTATACATTTAGTTGGATATCATATACACATTTTAAAAAATCTTCAAACTCATGTTAAAGAGTGTATACCTCATACACGTCTTTAATACATCGGAGGCGTGATAATAATATATAGTTTATAATATTATGATAACAAATTAAAAGACATGGATAATGTGATTGTTTTAAATTTATTTTTATACAATTTTAGTCGAAACTCGATGAAACAATGACGTATTTGTTTTATCATTAACGTCGAACGATGATATATGATGGCATGATATAAATATCACAAAATAGTATAAGTGTGTTCACTTACTCACTTTTTCATCTGAACAGTTTTAAAATTATGATAAAACATCATTAAAATGACAAAAAAATTATCTCACTTAATTAGTTAACATCAAAAGGTGTTGCAAAATTTAAAGTAAAAGTCGAATTATTATTTAAATTAGAGAAAATTCGAAAGGCATATAATTTGATTCATTCAGGTAATGGAGCATTTGAAAGACTTTCCCTTGTTTCCCATACAAAATTATCACATGCTAAGATTGAATACCATCAACATTCCACTATGAGACAAGATATGATTTTTGCCCTAAACATCTTTATTATAAAAAAAAAAATGGAATAAAACCCCACCATTTTTGCATAATTTAAAATAAGCATTTAAGATTTTGATTTTGCTTTGAGGTGTGAGAATCACGTGTTCGGCCAAGTTGCAATTTTGAAGCTTTCTGTGTCACAATTAAATAAATTATTTATCATAATTAGCTTTATATCTTTCTATATTTTTTTTTGACGATCAATTTCTTGTAATTTATTGCAATAATATTAGATTTTTAGGTATATTTTTCTATATTATTTTAATAGATACCTTTTAAGTAACTAACTTTTAATTAATTGATGAACCTTGAGATGTAATTTGATTATATCCTAATTTAATTACCAACAAAATCAAAATTATTAGAAAAATTAGTCATTTTATATGTTATCATATGTTTTTTAGTCATTAGATATTATCTTATTTATCAAAATGACACTTGCTATCTTTGTTTATATTTTTAAATTTTTACATTAGATATTTATCACGCTTAAGCATAGTTTGGTACACTTGATAAGTGAGTGATTAAATTATCCTCTCTCATTCCATGCTTGGTAGTAAAGCTCATGATAAGTCAATGAGCCCGTGATAAATGCTTCTACAAGTGGACTATGTACCCCTTTAATTTGGTGTGATAAATTTAATACAAGCAAAAAAATACTACAAAAATCCAAATTTAATTATTACATTTATGCATGTGCAAGATCTTGAATAACAATAAAAATTAAAATTTATTATGGTAAAGTTGATTTCGTCATTACAATCCAATATATAAATTTAATAACTCTTATTAAAATCATAACAAACATTTAATATAATATTCTATTATTTTACTTATTCTTAATTTATACTTATATTGTATATCATTTACTTATCATATCCTATGCACCAAACTATGTCATAAACTTTTGAATATCTAATTATAATCTAAGTTCTAAAAATAACATAAAAATTAATTAATATAAAAAAGTTTATGTATATGCACGCATCGCGTGCAAGAGATGCTAGTACACTAATAATAGAATGTGGCGACTGTGTATCTTGGGTAAAAAATAAAGAATAAATTACTCTGTTTACAATTTTAAAATAATTTTTTTGATTTTGAAATTATAATGATAATAGAGAAAAATTATAAGAAAAATGCTATTATAATATAAAAAATTATTTAATAATTTGATAAAATGAAAGATGTTTTATACGAATCCAAATTACATAATCAATTCATATATTTACATTAGGAATGTAAATGAACTGAATCGAGTCAAATAATAGTAAAAAAAAATAAGTCTCGAATTCGGCTCGAATTAAGTATACTCGAGTTTGAGCTCGATTCGAAACGCGAAAATATTTTGGTTCGAGTTTGGCTCGAAATATTTGAAACTATTCGTGAACTATTCTAACTATTGCTCGGATATCATGGTTCGAAAAGCTCGAAATGTTCGAAAATGTTCGAAATGTATATATATTTATTATATAATTATATTATATTAATAAAATATTAAAGTTCGCGAACTATCGAACAAAATAATTTTGGCTCGAGCTCGGCTCGAAAAAAGTTTGAACATGTTAGGATTCGGCTCGAGTTCGATAAGTTCAAATACGAATCAAATATTTATCGAACTGGCTCGAAAAGCTAGCGAACCGGCTCGATTTATTTACACCCCTAATTTACATTAGGTGCTACTGTATTATCTATTCATACTATTTGATACTCACTAAAATTTGATGGTCCGGATCCAACTCAAGCCCAAAGTTTCAAGTCTAAAGATGAACCTGAAATCAAGCAAATAATGTTAGAGGGGGCCAGGAGGGTATCTCGGCGTAACCTTTCCGACGCTCAAGTCAGAGACGTGAACAAATAAGACAAAGAGGAGCTTGGGCGGCCCTCAAAATGAAAGTGAATTGGTTGCAAATGAAGAGAGTAAACCCATATTTATAGAAGGCAAAGTAGGGGACCACGAGTGTGTAGTTCACGCGTCTCTCCTTTAGAGCTCGTCCTCCAAAGACAACCCAAGACACAAAACAAGCTTACCACCCTAGGGGTCGCCCACCTTAGGGGTTGCCCACCCCAGGCGAGCCTCTCCTCCACTTCCTTTTTCTACACTTTCCACATATAATTTCACATCTTCATTCTACATTGTCGTAAGTTTTTGACTCACCTTAGAGACCTCATGACTAGGGTCCAACTTGATGAGACTCTCCCTCATCCCTTGGGAGCCAACATATACATTCTTCAACATTTCCCTCATGGGCCAACCCTACCCCTTAGCATGAGATTCGAACCTTAATCTTTGGTTATGAGCCTTCATTAGGCTCAAACATCTAATGGACCAACTCATGGAATATCACTATTTATTAAAGTTAAAATCATTTACTAACTAGTGCATGTTGGTGAAGTTTTTTTTTTTTAAAAAAATATTCCTTATATATATTATAACCATCCAATTATATATATATCGCATTTTTCTTCACTTTTAATTTTCTCTCATATCATTTCAATTTCAAAATTTAATAACTTTCATTTTATTTATTTTTTAAAATACATCGTTCTCTATTTTTTTTTCCAGATATTTTTTTAAGGTCCTATTTTTATTTTATTTATTTTGAGAGATTTTTAAGGTCCTATTGAACGCAAAGGCGGTGGCATTAAAGGCCAGCACATTTATTCTCACAACACATGAAATATCGGTGGGCAGAAAACTATAGGAAGAGCTAGTAATTAAATGAAATCACATAACTAATTCAATTTCACTTTAATGTGTGAAACACTAATTTATTCAGAATGTTGCATGATTTCAAAATATTTTGAATATATTATAATCACAAATTTTATTTTTGATAAAACGAGAAATATTCCGTCCTGCGTAGGGGTGGTTTTTCGGCATACCGTACTAAAAATATTGATATGAAAAAAATTCATACTGATACCGATACCGATAGCGAAATTCCAAAATTTTGGTATGAAAAAAATCTATATTGATACCGTATATACCGAAAAAAATTTCGTTATACCGAAAAAATGTCTGTATATCGAAAAAAATTCGGTACAGTATGCCAAAAATTTGATATTTTGATCCGGTATGCCAACTCCTGCGTACATATATACTTGAAACAAAACTCTCTCAATCATTTCCATTACCATGCATTTGTGGTTAATTTCTTTCTTTATCTTTAGTCTTAGATAGATTTGAACAATATTGTGAATCTGTATTTTATTTCATTATTTTCCTATCTAATCTACCATCGGGTTTCACCTTTTATTTCATTATATTTTTTAATTGAAAAAAAAATTGTGGTAGCGATAGCTTGGGAAAAATTAATACATTTAGAAAATCGAAATTAGTTAGTTAATAATAAATTAATAATAAGTAAATAGAAACTTAGGTCTGGAGTGAGAGAAACTAAACATAATTATTGTGTATTGTACAAAATAAATTAGATCTCAAAAGTTAATATTTTTAAAATTTATTATTGATAATGTGGGTGAGAATGAAAAATTGACTTAAAACTTAATAGGGCAGTAGTCAGTATATATGGTTGAGACTTGAGATGGTCAAAACTAAAGTAGGGCAAATCAGCAATTCAGTGGAAATTGAAGGGCCAACTTGAATTAAATAGATAATAATTTGGGTCCAAATTAATTTACCCCATTTGCTCAAAACCATTGTCCCGGGTATTGTCATGATAATTAATGGTTTTTAAAGCATAATCATGAGCCAACCACTATTATTATTATTATTATTATTATTATTATTATTATTATTATTTATTTATTATTATTATTATTATTATTATTATTATTATTATTATTATCGTTCTTGTTTTTTTTTTAATTTTTGGGAAAATTTCAAAATTTATAAAAAATAATTATTATAATGAATTCTTACCCAATGCATCACAAAGACAATTTTGCCCCCATAATTCATTAATCCATAGCACGCACTGACATGCGCGCGCATACACACACATATATTATATATATACACGAGTCTATTATATTTTTTAAAAATAATAGTCGATTATTTTTTTTTGAAAAAACCTTGCAAATTTTTATTGCTCAATAGATCAATTTACAATGCTTTCAATCTACGTGGAAAAATTCCTAGTCTCCCAAACAAGTAGAGAAATGGAAGAAGAAGCAAAAAACGACTAATTTAGCCGTTTGTCAGACATGAATAATATCAATAATGGCTTATGTAGAATATCTATGAATTATTCAATAGTAACAAAAGTTTTTTTTTTTGAAGGTGATAGTAACAAAAGTTAATTGTTTAAAATGTGTTCAAACTATTAAAACTTACAATTTAATTAAGAAAAGTCTGCCTAACCTAAGGGCCCGAATTTGTCATATTTTCCGGCTCCGAATCCTTAATCTTAGCCACAATGGCGTGGAAAGGATAAGCAAATCTTGGTCAAATAATACATGTGTGTGTGTGTGTTGAATTTTCGGTATTTTAATATTTAAATTTATATTATATTATCAAGATTGAAACTTTTTAGTGTCATTATCCGTAATTTTAGATCGTATAAACATACTTGATGTATTTTTTTATTTTATTTTAACTGATTTTGAAACTTTTACAATTTTTTTAAATATGAGTTATGAACAAATCACATATCAAGATACTAGTATTAATTATTTACAAGTATAGAATACTAGCGATATATAGTTTTTATTTACGATAAAATAAATTTGTCTTTGTCAGTAGCTTATACATATGCTTTACGTAACGTATAAAATAGTCAACAGATACAAAAAACAACATGCATTTCTTTGATCTTATTAGTTATCTATTACTACTATAAAAATATAAATGGGAGCAAAATTTTTTTATTGTGTATTTATTATATTGTCCCAAAACTATGAATTATGTGTATTAATTGCATGGGCATTATGTGGGAAAATGGTGTAAAAATTAGGGTCAAATTTGGGATATTAAATCTATTACTACTATAAAAGTATGAATGGGGGACAAAGTTTTTTTATTGTATATTTACTATATTGCCCCAAAACTATGAATTATGTGTATTAATTGCATGGGCATTGTGTGGAAAAATGGTGTAAAAATTATGGTCAAATTTGGGATTTTAAAATTGTGAAGAATCAATGTGTTGCTTATTCATTAAAGTGGTGCATTTATTTTTTTGAATCATTGAATACAACATTGTATTTTAATTGATTTTCATCATATTCCTAAAGTTATTATAAAGAAAACATGAGAAAAAAAACTATTTTTGAATTTTCTAAAAGAATCATTCTTATTTTAATACCAAGAGACACAATTTTAAAGTTTAGACTACTTCAAAAATAAAAAAAAAATATTTCATTTACTTATGAGGACTATTAAACAAATGATAAAAACTTATTTTTTTGACAAGGATAAAAAAATGGTGTAAAAATTATGGTCAAATTTGGGATATTAAAATTGTGGAGAACCAATGTGTTGCTTATTCATTAAAGTGGTGCATTTATTTTTTTGAATCATTGAATACAACATTATATTTTAATTGATTTTCATCATATTCCTAAAGTTATTATAAAGAAAACACGAGGAAAAATTTATTTTTGAATTTTCTAAAAGAATCATTCTTATTTTAATACCAAGAGACACAATTTTAAAGTTTAGACTTCTGAATGGGGGGCATAGTTTTTTTATTGTGTATTTACTATATTGCCCCAAAACTATGAATTATATGTATTAATTGCATGGGCATTGTGTGAAAAAATGGTGTAAAAATTAGGGTCAAATTTGGGATATTAAAATTGTGAAGAATCAATGTGTTGCTTATTCATTAAAGTGGTGCATTTATTTTTTTTGAATCATTGAATACAACATTATATTTTAATTGATTTTCATCATATTCCAAAAGTTATTATAAAGAAAACATGAGAAAAAAAATTATTTTTGAATTTTTTAAAATAATCATTCTTATTTTAATACCAAGAGACACAATTTTAAAGTTTAGACTTCTTCAAAAATAAAAAAAAATGTATTTCATTTACTTATGAGAACTATTAAACAAATGATAAAAACTTATTTTTTTTGACAAGGATAAAAAAATGGTGTAAAAATTAGGGTCAAATTTAGGATATTAAAATTGTGGAGAATCAATGTGTTGCTTATTCATTAAAGTGGTGCATTTATTTTTTTGAATCATTGAATACAACATTATATTTTAATTGATTTTCATCATATTCCTAAAGTTATTATAAAAAAAACATGAGGAAAAAATTATTTTTGAATTTTCTAAACGAATCATTCTTATTTTAATACCAAAAGACACAATTTTAAAGTTTAGACTTCTTCAAAAATAAAAAAATATTTCATTTACTTATGAGGACTATTAAACAAATGATAAAAACTTATTTTTTCGACAAGGATAAAATTTTATTTTAATAATTTTATAGGATTTTATTTTGAATTAAATAATTAGAATAATAATTTTATTTAGTTATTTCTTTAGGATTTATTTTTTGAGAAACGTATTTTTATACTTTAACAATTCATTATAAAAGAATTTATTGAAAGAGAGTTAAAACACGTATGAAATGATAAAAATTAGAAGTTAAATATTTAGTAATTTCATGATTATATTTTTGTTATTTTTTACTGGATTGAAGATAGTTTGAGATATAAATGTAAATGTGAGATATTAGTTGGGGCATAAAAGGAAGAAAAAAACGTGGTTTATGTCTTTATGACTTACTTGTATACTACATTGATTTGATTAACAATTAAAAAATAAAATTGATTATTTATTAATTGAAAATTAAATGAAAGCCAACATATGTAACTGACAAGTTGTAATTGGAATAAAATTGAAATTATTAAAAATATTTTTGACCGTGTACGTGCATTAATTTTAGATCAAGTATATATAACAATATTTTTTGATTGTGTGAATGAAATATTAGATCAATTATATGAGTAATTAATTAAAATATGAATTATATAGTTTTGATATAATGAACAATTATCATGAACACTTACATGGCAACAGCTGACGTGTCAATCATTAATTATATATACAATGTTATTTTTAAATTATTAAATGCTAAAAACAATAAAAAAATACTATTTTTAAATAATAATAACAATAAATATAAAACAAATTTAGAAGAAATGATAGTTTAATATTAAAACCAATTACCAATAAAACAAATATCTATATTGTTTACATTCATTTAATTTGGTTTATCTCTTAAAACAAATCTGAATTTTAGAGCCTAAAAAATAAATATCTATTACCCATTATCTATTATCTATTATTTATCTAAATGTGTGAATAAAATAGTATAGTTTTACAATTGTGAATAATAATTTTGTACTTTTATTCTACACTTTATGTAAGATCATATAAAAATATGTAGAGATATAAAAGTAAAAGTCAAATTTTAATTAGGATATAAAAGTAAATATATATTTCGATTATATATATATATATAATAATAATAATAATAATAATAATAATAATATATGAATTAATGGCTTTAATTGAATTGCAGTTAATGTATCCATTAATTGCATATTAACTAAATATTTGCACATTGTTTACATTCATTTAATTTGGTTTATCCCTTAAAACAAATCTGAATTTTAAGAGCCTAAAAAAAATATCAAGAATTTAATCTTTTAAATAGTTTATAAAATTAAAAAAAAATTGTTACATATGTATTTGCACTTCAATTTCATTTATAGTACAACTATAATATTTCAAAAAAAAAAAAAATAACGACGCGAAACAAAAAAACACAACTTTTTTAAAGTTTAAATTTTTTCAAAAATAAAAAATTATTTCATTTACCTATGAAGACTATTAAATAAATTATAAAAACTTATTTTAATAGTGCTATATGATTTTATTTTGTATTAAATAATTGGAATTTGAATTTTATTTGGTTATTTATTTAATATTTAAAATAGTGACAAGAAGCGAAGAGACACAATTTTAAAATTTAGTTTTTTTCAAAATTTAAAAAAAAATATTTCATTTACTTATAAGAAATATTAAATAAATGATAAAAACTTATTTTAATAGTGCTATAGGATTTTATTTTGAATTAAATAATTAGAATTATAATTTTATTTGGTTATTTCTTTTGGATTTATTTTTTGATAAATGTATTTTTATACGTATAAATTTATCTTTTAACATTTCTATCATCTATTTACACGTGATATGTTTAATTTTTAGTTGGTAAAAAAAATGGACATCTTCCTAATTCTTAGAAAATCTTTAAAAAATGATATATAAAAGTGAATATATGTTTGACAAGAAAAAAATTATTTTCATCTCATTTACGTATTTAATATATTCTATGTATAAAAATGTGAACAGAAGTAAAAAAATGTCATTAGAGAAATAATATTTAAGACTCAAGTATAAGACATTTAACAACTATTAGAAACTTAATACATCTAAAAAAATCAAACAATTATAAATTATTTGAAAATTTAATTATTGATAATTTAATTTTTATTATAAATATAATAAATTTAAATTTATTTTATATTATATTTAATAAATTAATACGTTATTTACGTGTGTGACACGTGCTACTTACTAGATATTATCGAAAAAGACGATGAAGTCGAGCTTACTTTACTGCTCAACAAATTGATATATTTTTTAAATTTTTTTAAAAAAAAACTTAAAGCAATTTAAAATATGTTTTCTCGAAAAATTAAACTGAATGAGTCGTGATAAAATAAATAAATAAATAAATATTCTAATCAAATTGCACAATTTCAAATCAAACTCAGCCTAGGAACGGATCCAAGAATTAGAGTTGGGGTGGACTTGGACTTATCAATAAATTATATATTATAAAAAAAATCATTACATTGCACTATTCACAAAAAATAGAAAATTCGTGTTTTTGGTCCTTTATGTTTGTCTTTAGGATTTTGATCATCTATGTTGTCAAATTTCAATTATAGTCCGTTATCTTTGTTTTTTTGGCAACTTTATATTTTTTTCGAATTGACTCTGACATAGAAACAATGCAGTACTGGTATAAAACTAAAGTGTACAGTGTCACATTAGCACTTCCAATAAAAAAAACTAGTATTACCAAAAAAAAATTACGTGACTAAAACTGAAATCTGATAACGTAAAGAATCCAAATCATAAAATGACAAATTTGCAGGACCAAAATGCAAATTTCTTCCTAAAAATGAAGTTGTGCAATAGAATTAAGAAGATGAGCTAGACTTTCGGTGTGAAAAATATATTTTATTGAATTAAGTAAAAAAACTTACATATATAATAAAAAAATTTAGGGTGGACTACAGCTTAAGACTGACATAAGCTAAATCCGTCCTTGCATCCCCATCCCCCTACCCTAAATTCTAGTTCATTGATTTTGTGATTATCGATAGGACCGTTAAAAAACTTTCAACCTACCGTATTATGTTAAATTCGATTTTCTTATGTATTCGAAGATCATATATAAACATATGAACCTCGTAACTCCAAATTATATTTGAATCATTGGATCTTCAAGCTAACATCTAAGCTATGACTATCACACCATATCATGAATTCACTTATTCGAAAATGTTTGTCTTCTTATTGAAGAACACATATATTTTATTTTATTAATTAATGGATAAATTTTATATATAAAATAAAATGTATATAACATAATGTTCGAAATCTTAAAATAATATATATATATTCTTTCGTCCAACTTCAACGCGATAATGGGATTGATGTGCCTCAGCCTCGATTAATTATATGCTTAAAAAGGGTTAAAGTGAAGTCAAAAGCCTCAACAGGCAGCCACAAGGTAAAACTTCCTCAAATCACAACAATTAATTTTATATTAATAAAATAAAATAAAATAAAAATAGTATATCCCCAAACACACTTTCCACTTTTGCCCTTCCCCACCATCTCTCTCTCCCCTACTTGTTACAAATTACACAAATATTTTTGGTTGTCAAACGTAAAAGAAAGCCATTGGTTGCCGTGTTCAAACACTTGAAACAGAACCCACAAACCCAAAAACCGAAGAGAAAGCTCGCAAGAAAACAAAACATATTACAAAGAATCTTTCTCAGCTCCCATTGAGATCTGTTCTCTGAATAAAAATGTCGCCCACTTCGATATCTCCCTCCACTATCCGCACATGCACCCGGATTTGTACCTGAATCGAAGAAAATTTGTTTGTGAGTGTGGTTCTTGAAGTTGTGTGCAAAATGGTGGGGAGCAAATGGACGAAAGTGAAGATGGCTCTGGGTTTGAAGATGAATTCGTGTCTCTATGTTCCGAGGACGGCGGAGGATTTGCCGGCGTTGGCGCCGCCGCCGCCCGCCGGGAGGTTCTCCGAATCCTTGTCTTTGTCGCCCTCTGATTCGGGACATCGGCTGCGAATGCCCACCACGCCGACGCCTTCTTCCTCCGGCCTCCGCTTGCCTAAGCACTCCACCAAGTCTAGCAAGGTCAAAAATGGAATTTCTTTTATTATTATGGATAATTTAATTCTATGTGCTTATTTTCTTAGTTCTCATAAATTTATCATTTCATAGTGTTGAAGTTATGAATTTTCAATGGTTTTTTTTTTCCATTCCCTAAAAATTTTGCAAATGTTAGCGATTATTTTATGTTTTTTTCTTCCTTTTCTTAGGTTGCATCTACAATAAATTATGCTATTGCAATTTGCAGCATTTCTAGAAAAAAAGGGGGTTAAATATTTTTGTAATTTTTCTAAAAATAATTTTTGAAGAGAAGGTGGAAGAAAAATGATTTTCTTGATAATGAATTCCATTCATTTACTAACTTTGCTAATCCCAAAAAATGCTTCAACGAATGTGAATGCCATAAATAATCCTATTTCTTTTTCACTTTTTCCAGCCATTTTTTATTTTTTTTATTTTTCCATAACAAACTAAAAATTATATATATTTGGTTGTCTTCCAATGAAGTGGTTGAAATGTATAACCATAGGGTGTCATCACGTGGGGTAGAGCTCTGTATTGGGGCTGTAATCGACAATAATGGACACAGTCTTATTAATGTTTCAGAATTTAGGTCATGTATGTTAAACCATAGCTTTACTTATTAACTTTTTTAATATAAAAAGTACATGTAGGCCATGTATGTTAAGTGTTAATCCTTGACAGTGTTCGAGTCGGTGAAGTAAGTCAACATCTAACTAATGGTCAATAGTTCGATTCCATACCAACATTATATCGGGTCAGCCAGTCGCAGGGGTTTGCCCAAGATTTAACCGCTCGCACCGAAGGGTAGCGATATGATACTATGGACATATTGTGATGCTTTCAATTTTTACAGGGTGGTTATTTGAAATAATTAATGGGTTTTTGTTGTGATTTAGATTTCAGTGGCATTTTCTTGTATCGAGTGAGCAGCACAGAATCTAAAATTTTGGCTAAATGAGACCAAAACCCTAAAAATTTAGGGGAATGGAATTACATTTTTCTCTAAATCTTTTTGTTTATTTTAGCTGACAAGAGTTGCTAAAAAGGGTGTGCGACACTGTAATCTTTCCTTTCTCAGTTGCCCTTCTTCTGTAGAAG
Source organism: Henckelia pumila (assembly GCF_033568475.1). Classification (NCBI taxonomy): domain Eukaryota; kingdom Viridiplantae; phylum Streptophyta; class Magnoliopsida; order Lamiales; family Gesneriaceae; genus Henckelia; species Henckelia pumila. The sequence continues at coordinate 64,065,573 of NC_133122.1, read as the reverse complement.
GGAAAAAAGAAAGTGCTTTTCTTGGTCAGCAACTCGAACTGTTTCACACACATGACAACACATACTTTGCCCCATTTCCTCACACCCCTTTTTATGTTCAACTTGACCTTAGATGGCCTTTAGAATCAAGAAATATAGAGATTATAATTAAATACTTTTTGTGTGTATATATATATATCACATAAATTATTTAAGATTACAAGAAAATTAAGACGGCGGACGGAGCCACGGTTACGACCTAGTTTACGTGCATCCGTCTAGCTCCGTCTCGTGTTGCGAGATTTGGTTCCTGTTAAACTTTTATCAAAGTAAAGGCCGAAGGGGTCGCAAAGGGAATGTGTATCTTGTAGCTAATACTGATCTCCACTTCTTTTTATACACATGCTTTAAATCTCTTTGTTTTTCAACGAATTTTTTTAATGCATCAAAAGTATCATTATTAGTGATGAGATCCTACCTATCTACCTTTACATTTTCAAAGGGCTTTCTTTCTAGAGTCTTACTTTGTTGGGTTTTTCATGCATTGCTTTGTTTCTTACTAATCATTGGGAGACAATTTTCTTTATGCATTTTGTTTTCATTGTGTTATTTTTTTTACTTATATTGCATCTTCCTTATTATTTCCATTACTATTTTTTTTTTGTGGTCAAAAAGTTTGCTTAATGATAGATATTTAACATTTTATGATTTATGATATGATGTGTTATATTTCACATGTTGAGGCACGGAAGTCAATGTTGTGACATGGAGGTGTCGGGTCAGCCCTTTATCATACAGTATATACAGATATTTGATGGATAACTATTCAATGAGGTGGAGCATTTAAAAGGTCTATTTTATAAAATAACAACTATTTTGTATACATTATATATAATGCAATTTCTTGGGGCCATTTTCAAACTAAGACATATGGAGAATTGACCTCAAGTGGATGAGTTGGATGTGCTGAAAAATATATATTTGTGGTACCCCACCCATGTTATTGAAAATTAACTAGATTGTTAAATGTAAATGTCCCATTAATTAATGACTAGAAAATTTGAAAACTAATCTTACTTTTAAAATCTAGTCCATGAGACCTATATTTTGTTCGTTTTGAAATGTCATGTGGGAAGAAATTTAAAAATATCGGCATTGTGTGGAGTCTCGATTTGTACGAATTGTTTTTGTTTATCAAACGAAGTAATTTATGTTGAGCATCTTAAATTATGCTTCTTGGACCTTCTTAATTTTAGGATTTAATTAAATTTGCCCAGGAAGTATGAAAAAGGGATTGGTAAATCTTGGTTGTACTTGTACATTTGCTTAACTTGTCTATAACAATCATATTATATGCTCTTTCCCTTACAGAAAATCTGTGCAATATGCTTAGCAACCTTGAAACCTGGCCATGGCCACGCCATTTTCACTGCAGAATGCTCCCACTCGTTTCATTTCCATTGTATTGCATCTAACTCGAAGCATGGAAAACAAAGCTGCCCTGTCTGCCGGGCGAATTGGAAAGAAATCCCCTTCCAGTGTCCCGTCTCTGAGAAAGCTCATGGAAGATCGAGGATAAATAATGTGCCATGGCTCCAAGATGATGCCTTGACGACCGTTATTAGACCATCTCCACGCGTGGACGGTAATCGGAATATTTCTGCTCCTTTTCATTCTGTTGAACCTCGTCTCTTCGACGACGACGACGAAGTTACCATTCAACAACCCAGTGGCAATCAGAATCCCGCAACTGTTGATAACTCTGATGATGACGGACATCTGAATGGAGTGGTTGAAGTGAAAACATACACCGAAGTTTCTGCTGTTAAAAAATTTACATCCCATAACGACTTTTCGGTCCTAATTCACCTCAAAGCGCCCGTTACAGCTTTATCACTGCCAAATTCGAAGATTGATGGGGAGGGACTATCATCGATGCATCAAACTCGAGCTCCAGTCGACCTTGTTGCAGTTCTTGATGTCAGTGGCAGCATGGCAGGCACCAAGCTTGCCTTGCTTAAACGGGCAATGGGATTCGTGATCCAAAACTTAGGCCCACATGACAGGCTGTCTGTTATCGCTTTTTCCTCCACAGCTCGTCGAGTCTTTTCTCTTCGAAGAATGACAGAAACAGGAAGGAGTGAATCCATACAAGCTGTTAATTCCTTGACTTCGAATGGTGGAACTAACATCGCAGAGGGCCTAAGGAAGGCTGCCAAAGTGATGACAGACCGGAAGTGGAAAAATCCTGTGAGCAGCATCATACTGTTGTCTGATGGACAAGATACATATTCCAATACTAGCCCAAGCGGTGCCAACTCCTGCTTGGATTACCAGTCGTTGCTTCCAGTTTCCATCCATCCAGATAGTGCTTCGAGTATTCGTGTCCCTGTACATGCATTTGGTTTTGGTGCGGATCATGATGCTGTCTTAATGCATTTGATCTCGGAGACATCTGGTGGGACGTTTTCTTTTATAGAGGCAGAGAATGTGATTCAAGATGCCTTTGCACAGTGTATCGGGGGGCTTTTGAGCGTAGTCGTCCAAAACTTGAAAGTGGAAGTTGAGTGTGTTGATCCTCTGATTCAACTCAACAGGTTGAAATCCGGAAGCTACAAAACTATTTTGGCTTCTGATAAAAGAAAAGGAAGCATCGATGTGGGAGACTTGTACGCCGAAGAAGAACGAGATTTTCTCATAACAGTTGATATCCCCATCGACGAATTTCACGATGAGACTTCACTTTTACAGGTGAGATGTGAATACAAACATCCGGTTACGAATAAAATCGTAAACTTATATGCTGCAAGTGAAGTGAAGATTCAAAGGCCACTAGAAACTGGACCTTTACCGGTTTCCATGGAAGTGGATAAGCAAAGAAACAGGCTCAGATCAGCAGAAGCAATGGCTGAAGCTAAAGCTGCTGCAGACCAAGGTGATTTATCTTCCGCAGTATCTATACTCGAGAAATCCCGAAAAATACTTTCAGAAACCGTGTCATCACGAGCTGGAGACCGATTGTGTCTCGTGTTGGATGCTGAACTACGAGCAATGCAAGAACGAATGGCAAACCGCAAAGTCTATGAAACGTCGGGAAGAGCCTATGTTTTGTCAGGATTAAGCTCACACTCTTGGCAGAGGGCGACAGCAAGGGGAGACTCGACCGATAGTACAAGCCTTGTCCAAGCTTATCAGACACCTTCTATGGTTGACATGGTAAACTTGTCACAGACGATGGTCTTTCGTAATTCATCCACTCGACCAGAACTTCGGGCAGCTCTTTCGTTCCCTGCTCGAGCGCAGCCGAGGTGAATGGTCAGTTTGCCTGCAAGACCTCCAAGATTCACTGTCACTGCCTCAATATTTGGTTTTTCTAAATGGTATTTGAAATTTTGGGGAGAGGATAAACTGGAAAATAAGGGGTATATTGAATTTAAATGTAAATTGGTGAAATGGGAATTTGGGATTTAGGATTCTATATATTTGATATTGTGGCTTCTGTATATAAAGAGAAGATTTCATTCTCTTTAAGAACCATGGGGTGGGTATATTCTTTTTTTTTTTTTTTTTTGTTTGTTATTGGGGGTTTTAGAAAGTGGCTTGTTTTTAAAATCATTGGCACTTTTGTTAAATGTGGTTCTGTTGTATTGCCCGTATGCAGCTTTATTTCACTTTTCTTGAAATTATTATGATTTTTTCTAATCTTATTCGCAGTCCATTATGTTACATATATTTATTTTAAAAAAACTATTTTCATACATCAAATGGGGTTTGTGTAATTTGTAAATTTTTAGTATTAAGTAATACAATTGTCTTTCTTATTGTGATATTGTTCTAAAAGACACTTCACATTTAATCTTTTTTAATAGTGTTAATAATTTTATCATTAATAAAATTAACAACAACGCTGATAATAATAATATAATAGTAGTGAAAGTATAAAAATTAATTCAATTAACCTATTGAATTACTAAGTAATTCAATTAATCTATTTGTATAACTTGTTGGACAATATAATTATTATGCTGTTATGATTTATAATAGTAGTGAAAGTATAAAATAATTCAATTAACCTATTGAATTATCAAGTAATCTATTTGTATAACTTCTTGTACAATATAATCATTATGCTGTTATTTTTTATAATAAGTATTTATATAATTTAATACTTTTGGTTACAATTTAGATTTTTTATTTATTTATTTTACATTCATTCATTGCTTTGATAATTAAATAGATAGTGATAAATAATCATCACTTCACTTGGTATTATAATTATAACTAGGGTAAACATACCAAATAGAGTTGGAATATTATGACAAGTTAACGTTTAAATATATATATTCGAATTTGAGGTCGATTTGAAATTCAAAAATTTGAATATTTTGTTTCGAATTCGGTTTGAATCAAAGTTCGGTTTCAACGAATTGGACACATTCATAAATTATTAGAACAATTGCTCAAAAATAAATTATTGTGAGTGCCTGCTGACGTTGCATCATGCACATCCAATAGGTGAGTGGCACGTCAGCAGATGCTCACGTGGATGCTCACGATGGTTGCTCAACATATCATTTTTACTACTTACATGAAAATATGAAACATATTTTACATAATTTACATTCGCGAGCTGTATAAAATCGTAACATGTTCTTAGGGAAAAACTGGATTCGAGCATGAGTGTAAGGCCCCGTTTGGATTTGGTAGACTTTTTTTTTTAAAAAAATGTTTTTTTAAGCTGTAATTTTTTGCTTTTGAAAAAACTCTAATTTTGACTTAAAAAAGTGTTTTTTTAAGAACTTATTTTGCCATCCAAACACCTGATAACTAAAAAAACACTTTTTTTAAAAAAAAAATATTTTTTTAGTCTAGCTTATGAAACCAAACTGTGTCTAAATGTATTATTTGGAAACTGGAAAGCCGCCACATTTCATTTCTCGATCGATTTGACGAGTTCTTGTTCTTATTTGGATACAGTATCCTACTTTTTTTTGGAAAAGTATAGAGTGTCCTATTTTAATACACGGATTTTGCAGTAAAGTTCGCATTTTGTCGGTATTTCTTTGGGATTCAAGAAAACTATGAGGTGAAGCAATCAAATGAGTTGTAGAAAATACTACTACCGTCATCTTCTATCGCTACTCCACAAGCACCAACACTTACGCCGCCCAATCCAGCAAATTCACGCTCACTTCCTGCGTACTGATGAGAGTTGTGGAATACTCGCGCTTTGGAACTCTGTGCTGAAGCATTATGCTCTTGGTGCGTTCCCTCACGAAGCTACTGTTCTCTTTAAGTTCCTAAAAGACCAATCTTGTCCCTTGGACTTTGATAGCTTTACGTATGCTTATGTGATTAAAGCATGTGCCAATTCGAGGCAACCCATTGTGGGAAATCAGCTACATTGTCTCAGCGTTAAGGCTGGGTTCGTCGGTTATGGAGTCTATGTGCAGACTGCACTGGTTAATATGTATGTTGAATGTGGATATTTGGTTGAGGCTAATAAAGTATTCGATGAAATGCCTGAGAGGAACTTGGTGACCTGGAATGTTTTGGTTACTGGTTTTATCAAGTGGGGTCAGATCGAGTCTGCAAGGGCTGTTTTCGATGTGATGCCAGTGAAGAACGTTGTTGCTTGGACTGGGATTATTGATGGGTACACTCGTGCGAACCGGCTGCAAGATGCATTGTCACTTTTTCGTAGAATGGCCGTGGATGAAGGGATCAAACCCACCGAAGTTACGCTCCTGACGATATTTCCAGCCATTTGGAAGAGTGGGTGTGTGGAAGGTTGTGAGATGCTTCACGCCTACGGAGAAAAAGTTGGACTTAATGCATTAGATATACGGGTCATGAATTGTTTAATCGATGCTTATGCGAAGGTTGGGTGTATTGACAGTGCAAGACAAGTTTTCGAGGATATAGTTGATGAAAGAAAGAACTTGGTCTCATGGACATCTATTATATCTGGATTGTCAATGCACGGAATGGCGGCTGAAGTTAAAGAATTTTGTACAAGGATGGAAAATGAACTTGTGAAGCCGAATAAGATTACCTTTCTGAGTGTGATAAATGCCTGTAGCCATGCTGGTTTGGTAGATGAGGGCCTTGAATTTTACAGAAAAATGGTTGATGACTCCGGAATCACACCAGATATTAAGCATTATGGAAGTATAATAGACTTGTTGGGGAGGGCAGGGAGATTAGAAGAAGCAGAGAAGATAGCCTTAGGCATCCCCAGTGAGATTTGTAATGTCATGGTGTGGAGGACTCTTTTAGGAGCATGCAGTTTTCATGGTGATGTTGAGATGGGCGAGAGAGTCGCAAAACATGTTATGAAGCTAGAAAGGGAATATGGTGGCGACTACGTGCTTCTATCCAACATCTTTTGTGGTGCTGGTAGATTTTTGGATTCTGAGAGAGTGAGGACTGTAATGGTTGAACGAAATGCTGCAAAGGTTCCTGGCATTAGCTTGGTATGAGCGAAAAGATACATGCAAATAATTCAGCCAAAAGAGGCTAAAATTCTTACAAAGTGACTATGGTCATCTACTGCTTCCTTCATTTCACACAGTAAATCTCAAGCACCTTCCAACTTGTATAGCATATTATATCTTACCATTTTTTGAAGTCTAATTTTATTGTGAATTTGTCATAACAAACTTAAAACATACTTTATCAAACTTGTTGATAATCCTTTTATTTATTTTTTTCATCTAATTGTGATTACTTGGATTAATTTCAAATACATCACTTTACTAATTTAATTAAATATAATGGCAATTGAAACTAGTTCGAAAGGCGAGCAAAATGTGCTGTTTTTTTTTTTTTGGATAATAAAAATGCATTCCAGATATTGATTGTTATAAAACTTGGTTTTTTAAAATTAAATAAATAAATAACTAAATAAAAAAAAAAACTAAAAACAAAAATTTTTAACAAATTTTTGATTAAACGAGGTTAGCGCCTTAGCTGTTAGCCACACCGGCTTCTTGAAAAAATGAATGAGACCCCGGAGATAATTATTGCATTTGAATAAACACTTGTAAATAATATTTAATAAAAAAAAATTAAATAATAAAAATTGGATAATTATCGAAAACTAATTACTTGACAACTAAAAAATTAATTAAGAATATGTATTTTTTAACGGCATCACGAATTTATGGCCCTGACACGACCCAATTCATATTGAAAAGAAAAAGTATTGAGTTTTGACATAAAAATATTTTTTTTATGAGTTGAATAAGTTTAATTGGACAAAAATTTATCTTATGAAATCGACTAATGAGCAATGGTACATAATTTTTTTGACAAAGATAAAATAATTTTTCACTGAGCCAAGTAAGGATCTAATCGAATCAATTATCAATGTTATGGTTTAACTTGTTTATAATCGAATCAAACTCAAATTTTATTTAACGATATATTCATGACACACGAGCGTTTATCGAGCCTAAACAAATTTAATAAACATAAAATATATTTAAATATTTATTAAATAAATTAAAAATAAATTTTTATATTTAGAGAAAAATGTGGTATTTTTATTAAAGTTTGTGGTTTTATTTTAATATACAATTTTATATATATATATTTGTGATAGTAAAAATATAAATTAAGAACTAACTTACCGGTCAACTCACAAACATGTACTATTTTTTTCATCCATCTAAAAGCTGACTCACACCCAACTCGAACAAAAAAAATGCAGTAAAATTTGAGCTCCATTCATTTATCTCAACGAGCTTGTTCGATTCATTTGCATAATGGAGCTTGAGGTTTTTATTTTATGATCATCTTTATTTGATATACGAATTTGAGTTTGAATTTGCAGGTGATGAATGGTGCATACACTCTGACGAAAACACTGAGACACCTATTTCCCACCACCTCCGTTCCACAATGCGAGTCACTCTTATACCGTTGTGCCACCACCGCCAAATCCTTGCCTGCAACCCAGAAACTGCACGCGCATTCCATCATCTCCGGCCTCCTCTCATCCCACAATGCCACCCACTTTATGTCCTTGCTGGTATCTGCGTATGGTCTATGTGGCCACATGTTGTACGCATGCAAACTGTTCGATAAACTGCCGGAAAGGACGTTGCTTTCTTACAAAGCAATGATTAGAATGTACACCGAAAAGGGCTGCCCTCGAAGTGCTCTGGAGTTGTTTGTGGAAATGCACCAGTCAGGTTGTTTATTGGACGAGTATGTTTTCCCATTTGTGGTCCGTGCTTGTGGAGGTCTTGTGTTGCTCGAAATTGGCGTTATGATTCAGGGGTTGATTGTTAGAAGCGGGCTGCTTTCGAGCACTTTCGTGGGTAATTCTTTGCTTGCAATGTATATGAATTGTGGCGACGTGGAGGCCGCAAGAAGAGTATTTGATGCTATGGAGGAGAAGACTGTTGTGTCCTGGAATACAATGATCAGTGGCAACTTTCGGAATGACGACGCCGAGGAGGCTTTGATTGTTTTTGGTAGAATGGTGGAAAGTGCGGTGGAGTTTGACTCTGCCACTGTTCTCTCAGTTTTACCGGCTTGTGGATATCTGAAGGATTTAAATGTGGGAAGAGAGGTTCATTTTTTGTCCAAAGAGAAGAGTTTCTGTAAAAGAGTGGCTGTTCAGAATGCTTTGGTTGATATGTACGCAAAATGTGGAAGGATGGATGAAGCTCGTGGTGTTTTTGATAAGTTGATGGAGAAGGATGTAGTGAGTTGGACTACTATAATTCATGGATACATTTTGAATGGTGAAGTTAAAGGTGCCTTGGATATGTTTAGATTGATGCAGTTTGCAGGTGCAAAGCCTAATGAAGTGACAATGGCTTCACTTCTTTCCATGTGTACAGGTTTTCTTGATATGAAGCTTGGAAAATGTTTGCATGGATGGGTGATTAGGCAACATAGTGAATGTGATGTTAATGTTGAAACGGCTTTGATTGATCTCTATTCCAAATGCGGCTCGATTGAACATAGCTTTCGAGTGTTTTCCAGGACTTCTAGGAAGAGAACTGTACCTTGGAATGCCATTCTTTCTGGATGCATTCATAATGAGCTGGCCAGAAAAGCTATAGAACTTTTCAAGAAAATGTTGCTAGAAGCGGTGAAACCGAATGATGCAACTTGGAAGTGTCTCCTTCCCGCATATGCGATTGAGGCAGATTTACAGCAAGCATTGAATATACATGGTTACCTGTTTACATCGGGTTTTATCAACAAACCTGATATTGTAACTGGCTTGGTTGATATATACTCAAAATGTGGAAACTTACATTATGCCCACAAGCTGTTTGATGGTGTATCACCAAGGAATCGGGACATTGTTTTGTGGAGTGTGATCATCGCTGGTTATGGAAAGCACGGACACGGTGAGGTTGCTATGACTCTCTTCAATCAGATGGTCCAATTCGGTGTTAAGCCTAACGAGGTCACATTTACTTCGGTATTGCATGCTTGTGGGCATGCAGGAATGGTGGATGATGGCTTAAATCTGTTCAAATTCATGCAAAAGAATCACCAAGAAAGTTTGCGGACCGATCACTACACTTGTATGGTTGATCTTTTGGGCCGCGCTAATCGACTTTTGGAAGCTTATGAATTGATCAGGACAATGCCGTTTAGACCGAATAATGCTGTTTGGGGTGCATTGCTTGGTGCTTGTGTTATACATGAAAATGTTGAACTGGGAGAGGTGGCTGCTAACTGGTTGTTTGACTTGGAGCCAAATAACACCGGAAACTATGTGTTAATGGGGAATATTTATTCTGCTGTTGGAAGGTTTGATGATGCTGAGAAAGTGAGATCTAAGATGGATACTATAGGGTTAATCAAAGCTCCTGCCCAGAGTGTGATTGAAGTGAGAAACTTGTGATTCCATTTGATATACCAAAATATTGTTTGGTTTGCAGGATAAGGATATGACGGTCTTCAAATCCATTATCATCTGGCGTATGTTCCAATTTTGGAGAGATCTAAATTAACAGTGAGCCCATTATAATTTCTTCTTCTGATGCTTCATCTCATTGGCTACAGTGCCTTTGGTAATTGTACGGCATTGCATATTTAACCTTGCTCTGCATTGAAGAAAGCCCAAATACATAAGACAAGATCTAACCCCGAAGAAAGATAAGCTGCCCATTTCATGCGGGTGGGGTAAAGGAAGTTGAGTTATTCTTTTTGTACCTTTTCAGCTCATAGCTTTTATTCTTTTCAGTTCAATTTTCACTGGTCCTCTGCCCGCTATAATTGAGTCGATGAGTAAGTCAGAAAGACTTGAGAAATTAGTGAGTTTCAGCCATTTTCACCCTTGGATTTTCATGTATGCTTTCTTTATGAAGCATGTTTTTCTTCTTTTAGAACTATTGGTTTCATTCTTACTTTGATGCATAAAAATGCTTGATTCATCTGTGAAATTTAAGCTTTTCAGGTTTTGTTTTTGTCACTGTTATTGTTTAGGACTTCATTTGGGCCCTAAGCTTCTTCATAGGACTGATGCTTCTGGGATAAAAATATTTGCTACTTCTTTGATGTATTGATTTTGATTAAATGTATCACAGTTTATCAAAATAACTAGTTTTACTGGTGATCCTTGTTCGATATTGTTACTGAAATTTTGCCACTGTTTTTATGGAAGAGGGTGGTCAAGGACTTTGTCATCCTGAATCAAGTGAACTCTAAAGTAGTCCCTAAAGGTCTGAAGCTCCTAGACTCTTTCAGGCAGCAGTTGTTTCTGAAATCAAAAGGATTATGCTTTGATTTTGAAAGAGATCATAGGTGTTCTTTGATCGAGGCTGACTGATGAGTATTCTTCGAATGCTCACGCGCGCTACTAGCTACCTACTCCAGAGTAGCTTCCTTTGCTTTCTGGGAACACCTACAATCACTTATTCACTTTGTGCTGTCTCCTTGCAACATTCTTCCTGCTTCAGTTGTTGCCGCATCTGCAGTTCAGTCATCACTAAAGCCATTAGAATTGTTTCTCATGTCATAACTGAAAAAACATATGCAGCCATGCATTCATGGTTTGCTCTAAATCCTGTGTCTCCAGCTGTAGTTGAGGTAAAAAAATTTTTTATGAATTTGATTGCTTACCATGTGAGAATGTCCCCAGGTCTTGAAACTTTACAAACTTTTTATATTTTTTTATAAATTTTCCACCTTAAATCAAATGATATCTTATTGATATGTACAGGGAAGAGCTGCAGATTAAGATGGTCTAATGAACTTGATCCGAGAATAAACAGACTGGCCATTTTCAGAAGAGGAAGAAGATAGAAGATTGCATGGAAACAAATGTGCGCTTATATAAAGACTTTTACCAGGTAATCCTGTAAATAATCATTAGAATGTATTGAGGCTAGGAAGCAATAATCCAGAGAACTTCTTCCAGGCATATGATAGATGTACCATGTGAAGTGTCGCCAGCTTTTATCTGCCAAAAATAGACGATGCTTTAATATTTCTTTGAAATTGATCAATATTATGTAGAGCAATCTTTCTAAGACGTATGCAAGTTATAATTGTAGTCACATACATTCATATAAATTTAAAGTTTCAGAAACTTCTCTTGTCAAAACCTCTCTGTCTATCCAAATAACTCCATACATTATACATCCTAATATTTATTTTTAAATAAATAAAAACCTTGAAGTAGGTTTACTATTTATGGATATCAGAGTCATGTAAATAAAATAAGATAGTGATGAATATAGATATTGTTTTTAATTGATGAGACAATCCCAATTCCCACACTTGATAATAATGTTGCAAGGGAAAGCCAGGCTGGTATCAACACTTTTCACAATATAATATAAAAGGTGATATTGATTGTAATTAAGGGTGAAAAAGAACCGAATCGAGAATAATGATAAAATTTTAAGGCTCGAATTCGGCTCGATAAAAGTATATTCGAGTTCGAGCTCGAATCGAAGTTCGATAATTTCAAATATTTTGGTTCGAGCTCGGCTCGAAATGAAATTTGAGTTCGAGTTCGGTTCGAAATATTCGAACCTATTCGTGAACTATTCGAATATTATGGTTCGAAAAGTTCGAAAAAGTTCGAAATGTATATATATTTATTATATAATTATATTATATTAATTAAATATTAAGGTTCGTGAACTATTCGCGAACTATCGAACAAAGTAATTTCGGCTCGAGCTCGACTCGAAAAAAAATTCGAATTCGGCTCAAGTTCGATAAATTCGAATACGAATCAAATATTTATCGAGCGGACTCGTCGTTTGCACCCCTAATTGTAACCTTCACATGTTTAAGTAAGCTCACACTGATCATTAATGCTCTCCCATTACTTATTCAGCTTAAAATTCTCCTCTTTTTTTCGTGAATCGTCTATTTCATCACGTTAAGACACGTACTAAAAAATTAATGAATTGGGTATTTTTATATGTGATGTATTTTGAATGACAGTGATTCTATATATAAAAAATCATCAAGTTCCATTAAAAAATTTCCAACAGCTGGATTTGATATTAAAAATCTTTGCTTTTAGATTCGTCTCGTTTTAAATTTAAATTTGGTTCTGGTGAATTTCATCTTTACCATGTCAATAGTGGTGTCAAAAATCAACCAAACATAACAATCTGACATGAGTCGATTCGAAAAATATCGGGTTCGAGTTAGGAATTTTTTGGTTGGGGTCGAATCGGGTTGACCTGAAACTAACCCGAAAAAATCAACAGGGCTCGGGTTGGGTTCGGTTCAACCCGGGTTGACCCAAATATTACGATCTTACGAGTGAGTCGGATCGATCTGTCTACATCTATGAGGAGAAATAATATATTTGGCATAAAAATAATATGTTTTTATGTGTCAGATTAAGTCAGAAATTAATCTCATAAAATTACCATACGAGATAAATTCACGGTAATTTGCACTCACCTCTCCTACAGGCTACAATGTTTGTTTTTTGACATTTGCATCACTTGCGTGTTATAATTTTTACACTTGATAAAGGCGGTAAGTGACGGTGAATGCGAATAACCTTCCATGAGTTTTTTTCAAAACACTAATATCTCGACATACAACTCCTCAATTCTTAATGAACGGATGATTTTTTTTATTTTTTTTTATGAACATTCGATACGTTAGGTGCAAATGTATTTTTTTATTTTTATTTATTTTTTTAACATCAAGGATCCGGAGACCAGTTTTTAGTTAATTTTCCAGGCGACTTGACGTTCCGTCGATTAATAGTGTCAAACATTTGGCCATGACAATGTATTTGGACTGATTGAGGGTTCAAATTCACAATTTAATCAACCACACTTTTATATAGCGATCGATTCTTTGAAAATGTATCTAGCTAATATCTCGGTTCTGTTAATATAGATTTTAAATTTTCACAAATTAAAACATTTAAAATATATTTTAAAATCCTTTATTGAATCCAATTTTACCAAATCAAAGACACGTTGAGTGAAAAAAAAATGAGAATTTAATCATTCTAGTCTATTCTATAGTTGTATTTTTAAAAATAACCTTGTTTACTAAATATTATGCAATAATATAGCCTTGCATAATTATAAAATCTTAAAGTGCCTTTTTTTCTACCTTTCTCTCAATCTAAATTCAATACTAGTAATAAAAGTTTTTCAAATTTAAATATTATCAAATTTTGTGTTACCATATCAATTGACAATTGCTCAATTAAATATCATGTCCATAAAAATGATTTAATTTACCAATAAATTATTATTTATTATTTGGATTACGAACCAAAGCAGTGAAATCACCATCTCCATGCTTTTTTTTATTTGTTTTTTTTTATTTTACTTACAATATAGTTGATATTGTACGAATAAAATATCTGATAAATATATTTAAAATATTTTTTTTAAAACAAGCAATTCAATCCATCTAGTCTGGTCAATAGAGTAAATAATGGTTGAATTAAAAAACTAAATCCAAAATAACAACTTTTTAAAGATGACTTTTTTAAAAAATTATTTAGAAGAATAAGTAATTACATTATTGATCGAATATGGCAAAATAATATTTATTATTATTATTATTATTATTAACATAATTTAAAATAAAGCTGAAGCAAAAATGCAAAAAACCACATTTTGAGACTCCCTAATGCAATGCATGTGCTTATATTTTTAGACATTTAATTTGATATTATATTCAAGATTCAAATTTGGTTTCGGGTTAAAAATTAATGCTGGTGGTTTCAACATATTGTATTGCAAGGCAATCTACGGAGATATTTATGGTGAGAGAAAGAAGAAAGATTTAAAGATTACATGTGAAATTTAACATAACTAAAAAGTTAATTTGAAAAATTAACTTAATTAATGGCTAATATTGACTATGAAACTTTGGTGGAGGCCATTTAAAAAAATCCCTAAAAAAAGTAAATGATTCACTTGGAACTTTTTTCATGCTTTATTTATTTATTTATTTATTTATTTTATTTACAGTGTTTCTTTTGTTTTTAAGTAAAAAATGTCTAGGCCATGTTACAATCAATTCCCCCAACGTGAAGTGTCATTCCACTCCCATTCTTACCAAAATAAAATGATGACAGCAAAGACGTACAAAATAAAGAAGTTTCCAGGTCGATTTGCCTTAGATCTGCTTGCTTGGGGAAATGCAAATTATATATTATTTATTTTTGATGAAATCATATAATTAATTATAATAATGCATCTGTTTGGAATATTTTTTTTGAGGGCTAATTTAAAATTTCGTTGAAATTCTTCTGTTGAGAGATATCGTGCATACATTGGAATTAACATCTTTCTTGTATATCATATTATTTACATATTTTATCATATCAATAATCAATCATTCCTACATATTATTTTGCATTAGATAAAATACCAATTAACAACACTGTTTCTATAATGACCCGCACCGTGATCACATACTAATCAGAACTTAAGCATGCAATTAATTAATAAAATAATCTTAATCAGAGAAACTGCGGAATTAAAGTAAGTCAAATATCAGGTAAGCAAAACCTAGTGGTCAACCCCGCTATCCAGCCTTGGTCACCACCTAACCTCCCTGTCTCCGGGAGAACTACCTGCATCTGCCCCATGGAATAGGGCATCCAGCCAACAGAAAATAACCGGAAGTGAGCCTAACATGCTCAGTACGAGAGTATGAGTATACGGTGTTATGTGTGCATGTATGCAAGTGAACTGGGTACCAAGACTCTCAGGTCAAGAAACAAGCTCATAGACCGGGCTCAGGGTATATAGCACGTTGCGCCGTCGCATCAGGAGGTGGCTCATATACCCAGTGGATAATGGTGACCTGATACTAGTACATGTGTCCAACTATAAAGGTGACCTAACACAAGACTTACGTATCCAACCATCCACAAACTCGTAGGGTGAGCGCCCTACTACAGGATACCTCTAAGGTAAAAGCTTAATATGCTCATGTATGCAACATACAATCATGACATGCTGTATATAAAGGCATATAAAACATGCAATCACATAATCCATGCAAACATATAATACATCCATACTCAATCTGGATATCTCGAATAATACTTCCGTACCTTACTAAGGCAGATCCTAGAAGCTCCCCCTCTAGGTCCAAGCCTACCATGCAGCACTACAGCATAAATAACCATGCATTACCTAGCATGTCAAACATCACCTACTAGGCTCTAAAAGTCTTAATTAAACTATAGCCTACTCCCTATTTACTATAGGGAACCAAAGCCATACCTTCGTCCGTCATCAGCCCGCTGATGTCGCATGCCCCAGAGCCTGGGCATAGCCTATCTACGACTCCTAGACGCCTCGCCAGAGCTCCGCCGCCTGGCTGCTACTGCGGACACTGTCCGCTATAAAATAAACTATTTCCTACTCCAACTCTTAAAGAAAGAGTCCCGAAGCCCTTAAATAGAGCGATTACCGGGAGAGGAGAGGGAAAATTGCACTTAAAAATTAGGGATTCAGACCCCTATTTATAGGCCACGATCGGAAGCTCCGATCACCTGATCGGAAGCTCCGATCGGTACATGTTTGCCACGTTTTGGACGGCCGAGATCGGAAGCTCCGATCGCAGGATCGGAAGCTCCGATCTCCTGCATCTGGCCACGTGTTTCAATCTCCTTGACACCTGTTTCTGGTTGAGATCGGAAGCTCTGATCTTCCCAGAAGCTCCGAACTGTTTCTCATGTTTCCGAACTGATTTTGGGCCCCCAAGACCCCCGGGACCTATCCCACCATTTTCGGACGTTTCGAATCTGATTTTTCACTTATTTTAACCAAATAAGGACTCCTTAAACATGTTTTGACACTTTTAAAATTATATGTCATTTTCTAACATGTTTAAAATCACTTAATCTTGTAAAATGGAACCGGGCTACTACATTCTCCCCCTACTTAAGATATTTCATCCTCGAACAATCTTAAGTACTGAATGCAGTAAAATATTGAATAAACATCTTTTATACAAACTGATTCATTTTACAAGTTACAACCTGAAAATACAACAATTCAAAATCGCTCTGGATAATCTGTACGCATACGACTCTCAAGTTCCCAAGTGGCCTCCTTAGTGCCTCGGCGCTGCCACTGAACTAGAACAAGAGGAATGGTCTTGTTGCATAACACCTTATCCTTGTGACCTATGATACGCAAAGGTCTCTCCATGTATATCAAATCCGAGTCCAACTGTATCTCAGACGGCTGTAAGATATGAGACTCATCCGCCACATATCGTCGTAACAGTGAAACATGGAACACGTCGTGGATACTTAGACAAATACGGGGGTAAAGCCAACCTATAAACCAGATCTCCAACACTTTCCAATATTTCAAATGGACCAATAAACCTAGGAGATAGCTTAACCAAATCTCAAAATCCTGCGAAATGGTGAGACTTTCAGGAATACTTTCTCACCCACCTCAAACTGTAAAGGTCTGCGCTTGACATTCGTATAGCTAGCTTGTCGATCCTGCGCAATCTTAATTCTCTTCTTGATCTGTCCAACAATACCAACAGCTTGCTGGATTAACTCTGGTCCCTCAACCTGTCGCTCCCCCACTTCCTCCCATAACAGTGGAGTACGACATCATCGTCCGTACAACACCTTAAACGGAGCCATCCAAATACTGCGATGGTAACTGTTGTTGTACGCGAACTCAATCAATGGCAACTGATCTTGCCATGCTGGACCAAAATCCATAGAACATGCTCGCAACATGTCTTCAAGAGTACGATTCGTGCACTCTGACTGCCTGTCAGTCTCTGGGTGATATGCTGTACTCAAACTAAGAGTAATACCCATAGCGCGCTGAAGACTCCCCCAGAACCCGGAAGTAAACCTGGGATCTCGATCGCTGAATATGCTCACAGGCACTCCGTGCAATCGAATAATATACTGGATGTACAATCGTGCCATCCTATCAAAACTGAAGTCTCGGTTATAAGGAATGAAATGTGCTGACTTGGTGAGTCGGTCCACCACAACCCAGATAGCATCAAAATTCCTCGAGCTCACCGGTAAATGGGTCACGAAGTCCATCATGATCAACTCTCATTTCCACTCAGGAATGGATAAACTGTGAAGCAATCCTCCAAGTTATCAGTGTTCTGCCTTGACCCACTGATACACCAAACATATAGAAGCATACTAATACACATTTTTCTTCATTCCTTTCCACCAGAAATTACCTCAGACGTAATTTTTTCTACACCGAAAGGATTCGCATACTTTATGACTAACACTTTTCATAACAACTGTGACAACGTCGTTGTCCACAATTCTTGATTTCTTGAACCTCTCAGGTTTTTTTCTTGGAAAACATCAATACAATTATTCTGTTGATTAACAAATCGATTAGTACAATCTTTAGTGCCAATTTATATTGACACCCATCTCATAACTTCAGATAACACCTGAAAATGAGAATATTGCTTATCCTCTCACGGATAATCATTTTTTGTTGAATCCTGACTTGCACTACTGGATGAACAAAACCGTTTCATCCCTCTTAGGCAAAGTCCTAAAAACAATACAACCTAGCAAAAACCCCTGAATCGATCTTATCGAATCAGACTTATCAATGCATCCATTAGACATCCTGAAAAAAAAATCAGTGACAACAATCCCGCTGGATTTGATAACCTTAGATCTCAGCTGCTGTCCTTTTTCCATGTCTAAACACTTGATGTTATCCTGTTAGTATTCATTAAAATTCAAACGCTTGCTAGATTAATTTCTGACACTGAAGTCCCATAATTACTGCAAATCATTCCTGAGAACTGAATATCTGAGTACTCTACTCATCTTTTCAGTCTATCAAAAAGTGAATAATTCTAATCATTTTTTATGCAAAAGAATATTTAGCTCCCCCATCACGGGTTATAACATCTGTATCAACCTCAGAAAAATAATTACAAATAGTCACTGGGCACCAAACTTGCACCAGTTTAACTGACCATTTCAAAGCATACATGAACACCTAAATGTTCATCTTTCCACTATCCAAGTGAATTCTTATATTGTCGCATCCACGCTGTGACTTAGCAGGCTCATGACATCTGTCAATAGAATCGAGTATCCTTTCAAAGTTATCAAACTGACACCAAATTAGACTTTAACGTAACTGTCGCAATGATCATAGTTCACGTCTCCCAGTATAAGTCATCCCAGTGTTCTCATCTTTGCTTGATAACCCATTAATAAAATTCCAATTCTTACAGGGAAACTTACCTAAGTAGATTCATCACTTAGAATTTCCTGTTCATCTTGTAATCAAGATCCTGATCACTAATTATACCTCTGATAGAATCAGACAATACTTGTAAAACCTCCTGGTTCTCCCCCAGTATCACATGCGAGGACTATCCGTTCAGAATATTCACTTGTCAAGGAATCCTTTCCAAGACTATTCTGTCCACGAAAACCAAAATTTGTATCTCTGATAAAGTCAGACAATAACTCACCACAATCCCTTTGGCACTAATCCAGCACCAAATGCAATTCCAGAAGACTCAAATAAATCCTGAATATTTTTCTGATAGTTATACCCATTGCTATGACTGTACATACAACGAGACTGAGGTAAGCCTTCCTATAATGCCAAACTGGAACAAAAGAATCCTTCGAGAGTATGCCGGCATAAGGTCGCACTTACTATATCATCTCAGAACCCGACAGTCAAGAGCATCCTGGCATAACTCATCCCCGAGTCTTTGATATTATGAAATATTCCTATCTGGACCAAAATCATTGGTCAAGGAAAATTATCTGTAGAGGCACAACTCAAATCCCGAGTTTGCAAACATCTGATAATTAAATCTTGTTGAATATCAATTCAACTAATCTTTGAAATCATAAATCTAGATCAAAACTTATCTACTCAGAACAATTACTTGTCAAGAAAAAATATATTCCAAGACTGTTCTGACAACGGAACATCTGTATCTCAAACAGAGGATAACTAAACCTTGATACCATACCTGGTATCTGTCCTATCCAAAGTCATACCCTGTTGTGACAGTGCCAAATTTCCAGACTGAGTTGCCTTTCCTATATAGTCTATGGAGCACAAAGGCCTCCAAAACAACCTCTGAAGTAAGAAAACTTCCAGAGTAATAGCGACTAAGGATCGCGCTTCCTCACGTCTAGTACTGGTCACAATCCACAACTCTTGGTATTGCTTAGTCTGTCATCTTGATGAAAATCCATTACCACTAGGTAACAACCTAAAAAGATCAAAACAACCAACTGTTATAAATAAATCCGTCTAGAACAAACATTCATGCATCCTAATGAATCACATCATCTCTGAAAACACTTGGTTTACTAGAATATTCTAGGTAAAACATCTAGAACTATTCATTGAAAACATGCAAAATCCCAAGTACTCATTAAAACAATGATCAGTCTTTTATTTAAAATAACTAAGTTAATCTCAAAGATTACAACACTTGAACGACAAATCCAGGTTCTAATACAATCTTTATTACAATCTCATGCAATACATAACTTAATCAAAAGATTACACTGAAAGATGTACAATACAACAATAACTGAGTACATCAAATACTGAAATCTTTAATACATCTGATTACAACTGAAATACTGTTTACAAGAGAATACAGTATTTAAACTCTTGTGAAAGTCTTTCATTCCGTCTACTGATCTTGAACATGAAGTTTTCCTCAGGTCAGCAGACCTTCTTCATCGCAAGATCTCAAAGATAAAATCTTGCTAATCTACCGGATCCTTCCAATATTGTTGGGTTCCTTATCTGGTAGATGAGACAAGATTTTCCCGTCAATCTCTCCAACTACCAGTGAAGAGTCTTCCGGGGTGGCTTCCTTGATCGACTTAGAATGGATGACTACATGTCACACATTCCGTTCAACCTGGAGAAGTGCCTGGCGTTGAAAACTGGATCTTCTCTTCCAGCTCCATCCTGCTGGGATCCACATAATACGATCCTCCGCTGCCAACCTTGGCAATGAAGATCTTGGAAAAGCCTAGACATCCTGCTATTCCAATTCCTGATATTGCTATCGTTATTGAATCCAACTTGTAATCCTACAAAGGATAACCCAAAATCAATACTATGTCCCAAAGAATCTTATTGCATGCCCTGATACCATAAATGTAGTGACCCGCACTGTGATGACCTACTAATCAGAACTTAAGCATGCAATTAATTAATAAAATAATCTTAATCAGAGAAACTGCGGAATTAAAGTAAGTCAAATACCAGGTAAGCAAAACCTAGTGGTCAACCCCGCTATCCAGCCTTGGTCACCACCTAACCTCCCTGTCTCCGGGAGAACTACCTGCATCTGCCCCCATGGAATAGGGCATCCAGCCAACAGAAAATAACCGGAAATGAGCCTAACATGCTCAGTACGAGAGTATGAATATACGGTGTTATGTGTGCATGTATGCAAGTGAACTGGGTACCAAGACTCTCAGGTCAAGAAACAAGCTCATAGACCGGGCCCAAGGTATATAGCACGCTGCGCCGTCGCATCAGGAGGTGACTCATATATCCAGTGGATAATGGTGACCTGATACTAGTACATGTGTCCAACCATAAAGGTGACCTGACACAAGAGTTACGTATCCAACCATCCAAAAACTCGTAGGGTGAGCGCCCTACTACAGGATATCTCTAAGGTAAAAGCTCAATATGCTCATGTATGCAACATACAGTCATGACATGCTGTATATAAAGGCATATAAAACATGCAATCACATAATTCATGCAAACAC
The DNA here is from genome assembly GCF_033568475.1 of Henckelia pumila. Taxonomy (NCBI): domain Eukaryota; kingdom Viridiplantae; phylum Streptophyta; class Magnoliopsida; order Lamiales; family Gesneriaceae; genus Henckelia; species Henckelia pumila. Next base: position 64,044,350 of record NC_133122.1, on the reverse strand, counting down.
AAAATACATGCATACTCAATCTGGATATCTCGAATAATACTTCCGTACCTTACTAAGGCAGATCCTAGAAGCTCTCTCTCTAGGTCCAAGCCTACCATGCAGCACTACAGTATAAATAACCATGCATTACCTAGCATGCCAAACATCACCTACTAGGCTCTAAAAGTTTTAATTAAACTATAGCCTACTCCCTATTTACTATAGGAAACCAAAGCCATACCTTCGTCCGTCGTCAGCCCGCTGATGTCGCATGCCCCAGAGCCTGGGCATAGCCTAGCTACGACTCCTAGACGCCTCGCCAGAGCTCCGCCGCCTGGCTGCTACTGCGGACACTGTCCGCTATAAAATAAACTATTTCCTACTCCAACTCTTAAAGAAAGAGTTCCGAAGCCCTTAAATAGAGCGATTACCGGGAGAGGAGAGGGAAAATTGCACTTAAAAATGAGGAATTCGGACCCCTATTTATAGGCCACGATCGGAAGCTCCGATCGGTGCATGTTTGCCACGTTTTGGACGGCCGAGATCGGAAGCTCCGATCTCCTGCATCTGGCCACGTGTTTCAATCTCCTTGACACTTGTTTCTGGTTGAGATCGGAAGCTCCGATCTCAGGATCGGAAGCTCCGATCTGCCCGGAAGCTCCAAACTGTTTCTCATGTTTCCGAACTGATTTTGGGCCCCCAAGACCCCCGGGACCTACCCCACCATTTTCGGACGTTTCGGATCTGATTTTCCACTTATTTTAACCAAATAAAGGCTCCTTAAACATGTTTTGACACTTTTAAAATTATATGTCATTTTCTAACATGTTTAAAATCACTTAATCTTGTAAAATGGAACCATGCTACTACAGTTTCTTTCAAAGAAATAAATTAAAATATTTTTTTATAGGTTATGTCCTGCTCATGTTGTGGGCACCTTATTAAACTAGAAAACTGGGGGGAAAATTTAATTTTTTAGAATACAGAGACAAAGTTATCCGACTTAATTAAATTGGAGTAGATTTTTCGGATTTATATTTGCAACGAAAATTAACTTTTTAAACATAAAAATGATACTTTTCGTAGATTGGATTTGATCGAATCAGATATTTGTCTCAAAAAATTTATCTACGAGTTCGTCTCATTAAACCTTTTGTGATCAATTTATCAGAGATCTTGCCGCATATAATCTTGTTTAGAGTTGGATTTAGCCAAAGAGTTAATACTTTTTTATACAAAAATAATTACTTTGATCATCTTGTTTAGAGTTGGATTTAGCCAAAGAGTTAATACTTTTTTATACAAAAATAATTACTTTGATCAAACTTGTGGTGTTGGTTCATCTCTCTATAATTATACTTGTAGACTCCAAATGTATTTTTAAAATAAGCTCGCAAAACTATATATATGTAAGATTCTCTATAAAAATAATTTAATTAAATACTATTGATTAATTAAGATAATTTTTAACACCTTTTTTTTTTTTTTTACTCGTACATGCAATTCACACGAGCGCAATATTTACTAGTATTGATTAACTAAAAATATAGTATTGGAGAATGACAATTATTTTCTGTCGCTAAAGCTGTTAAAATGATTTTTGAATTATGAAAGGGTTTAAAAGATTAAATTATACCGTTTTTACACACTTTTTACAATTTTCAGAAAAGTATTATGTCTAAAAATTGATATTAACGTTAATATCATGAGATCATTTTCACGAGTTGTAAGTTCATGTAATTATTAGAAAGTGGGTTGTTAGAGACAACAAATATATTTATTTAAAAGTTCGAAAATTGTCCTTCGCCGTTCGCATTGTTAAATGTGATTTATATGATAAGTATCGGTCTTGTTTACTAGTTACTATAAATTTTTTATTTTTTATTTTGTACAAAGTGACAAGTGTACGATTCAACAAGCATTACATGATAGTTTATAAAATTTTAATACGAAATTATGAGAAATTTTAATAATTTTTTTTATACCAAACGAATCAATTTTTAAGCATCTACACATATGAGCTCACCTACTAGAAAGGACCACACTCAATGAGTGCTGCCGGAGCAGTTTTCCTTCCATTAAAAAATTTGATCCAATTTATTTGCATTAAATTTTTTATTTTTTTATATACAAAATTGTAGAACTTTCTTGATTTAAACATTTCGACTGAGCCTGGGTCCCTAATATGTATAGTACTTCACATGTTTTTCAAGTTATATAAATTATTGATATCAAGAATTAAAGTTACGCTCAATTGTTTGAAATTTGAATCCACTTTCACTGGCGGGGTTTGTGTATGTTTATATAAAAATATATAGACAGTTTTGATCTCACAAATGTTGGGGTGTGAGGTCCACGTATATCCGTATCAAAAATAACTCCGATTGTTTATAAATTTTTATAGTAGGATCGTCACGAAAATGTGAATACAACGATATGATACAAATTTCAATCTCGATGGTTGGAGATTTGAAAATGACCGGAAATTAGGTGACATGTGCAATTTCCGGCCATCTTTACATGTCCGACTACCGAAATTGAAATTGTATCATATGTTATATCGTTGGATTCGTATTTTTGAGACAACTCTATCGTAAAACTTCAAGGCAATTAGAGTTGTTTTGGGCACGGGTCTCTTTAGAATGACAAATTATTAATCTAGATATAATTTATCTTATTCAATCTCATATTATTTATACATCTATTATTTATTTATCTTATATCAATCGAATCATTAATTATTTATCTTACACCAACATCGACTTTAAATTACTATATTACTCTTTATAAATAAAACTATTAATATTTTATTAATTGTTAAAATGACAAAATGATAATTTATTATTTTTATATAAAATTTATTCAATCAAATCAAACAACTATAATCTATCAATCAAATCATATATTATATTAACTATAATTTTTTATTTATTTTTTACTAAATTATATTATTTATTTATATATTATTTATCTTATCACTTACTCCAAAAGATATTTAGGTGTATTGTAAGGCGTCACACTGAGCTTTATTTGATATACTGGTCAATCTTGCCCATATTAATTATTATAAAAAAAAACATATTTTATGGTGATCTAATTAGCAAAAGAGTGTTCTTACAATATTGATCAATCCATGTCACATGAATTTTGTGATATAATATATAAATATAAATATATATATATATAATTTTTCATTTTTATTATAGGCTCTATCAAGTTTACTTTACAAATTACCTAGCTAGTTATATTCACTAAAAATATATTTGTAAAAATCACCAAAGATATATAAGTTCATATATCGATTTGCAATTTTTGTAATTTACGAATAATAAGTTAAACCATTTTTATAATTTGCATTATTATTGTGAGACCAAGATGACCCAAAAGTCTTAGGCATAGTTTGAAGTTAAGGATATGACAATAGTATAAAGATAAATAATTTAATATAATAAAAAATTAAAAAATATAGTTTTTTGACAAAAATTAAAAAATATAGTTAATATAGCATTCAGTTTGATTGATAAATAATAGTTTGATTTGATTTGATTGATTAAATATTAAATAATATAATAAATTATCATTTTATCTTTTTAACAATTAATAAAATATGAATTAATAAGATCACTTATTAAGAGTAATATTGTAATTTAAATTCAATGATTTGATTGATAGAAGATAAATAACTAATGACTTGATTGATATAAGATGAATAATTATTAGATAGATAAATAATAAGACTAAGTAAAAATGAGATTGTATAAAATAAACTATCCATGTATTAATAATATGTAACTTCAAACAATGTCTTAGATTATTATTAATTTGATATAATTTAATAATTTAGAAACAGTAGATGGTTGGTAAAGGAAACTTCGCCAAGATGTGATATTCTAGTTAATTTCAAAGGATATTATTATATATATGTCACATGCGTTTTTAGTGTAGCGGGGCCAAACAATTATATCAATGTGCTTAACCCACCACAATTGTTTAATGATGTGTTACAACAAATTGCACGCAAGGTTAATTTTATGGTAAACTAAACACAAAGAAATACTATTTAATAGACGAAATCTATCTAGAATATTAAACTACTTTTGTCAAGAGTTTTTTGTGCCTTCAAGATCGTAAGAGAAAATTCCCGATGTTAATTTCACGGTAAACCACACATAATACATAAATGGATACTATTTAATAGTTGAAATCTATGCAGAATAACTATTTATGCCAAAATAATTCCGTGCCCTCGAGATCGTAAGAGAAAGAAATAGAAACTGCGATGTTCTTTTTATGTTATAAACCTTTTTTTAAAAAATATTTTCAATAAAATAAATTTATTGGGAGAGAAATAGTGATTTTTTAAACTTTTGATTCTACAATGAGTCAATGATGCAGCAAAAATTAACCCAAAAAATGGGTCCTCCATTAGAGATGCTTTAAGAATAAATTCTAAAATAAGGTATATAAGCCCTTTCCATTTTTTGATCGTCCACTTTGTCATTATAATCCATATGTCAAACAACCTTTTTTTTTTTTTTTTTTTTTTTTGAGAAATTGATTTTTGAAAAATATTTAGCTCAGTTTTTAATTTGCTGTTTTTCTAACAACTTTAACTTGTAATGGTAATGGCATAAAAAAACAAATTATATGAGTGTTTGGTTAATAATGTCAAACGATTCCTATCGACGATTCAGAAATATAAGTGAGATCAAAATATTTATCGTGCAATATAAATCGTATCCAATACTCAAAGGTATAATGATGTATAACTTCTATACATTTCTTCTTCACTCGTTAATTTATTAAGTGTTCATGATTTCTAAAAATAAATAATTATGGATTTTTTTCTCAATGAATTTGTGAAAAAAAAATCTATTTTTTATATTTAAAGGTTGCAAATACGACATACCTTAATTAGCATAGAGAAGGCTACATTTCTTCTTCACTCTTTGATTCAACTAATAAGTAATTTATAACTTCTCTGAACCCTAAAATATTGCTTAATAAAGTAGTGTTAGAAAGAACCTTTAAGAAGCAATTCTCAACTTTTTTTTAATGTACAAAATTTCGAAAGATAATTTTTTTAAAAAAATTGAGAAATCATTCCTAGAAGTTCTACCAAATATTTCCTTAAGACAATGCTTACTTTCTTGATAAACGAGGGATACCATAATTAATACTGACTAATCTTAAGTTCAGTTTCAAAATTGAAAATTATTATAAATCTTTAAGCTCGTTAATAATGAGATTATAAATGATTTTTAATCTTAAATGTTTAAAAAAATTATAAATATGTACATTGTGAAAATAGAAAAAAAAATCAATCTCAAATTTAATCTATCAAACTAAATATATATATATATATATATATATATATATCACTTTATATATTATCAAATTATATTAATAATCACATTTTAATATAATTTTACAAAATCTCACCACTCTATTTAAAAGCTTAAATAAAAAGATTAAATAATTTAACTTTGTAAGAAGAAATAGTAGTGATACATGAAATATGATGCCCACGTATATGCTAAAGGTGTCCTTAATTAATTAATTGCTCGACCTCTCGAGTATTCATGTCGCGGAAGTCTCCAAACTATGAGCAATGAGGTGTTGGTACCCCATTTGCTGAAGCCAATATAGGACATACATATCCAATAGATTATATAATATGCTCTTGGATACGTCGATACTCACGTACACTAATATATACAATGGTCATCTCGTCGATATTTATTTTATACTTAAAACAATTAAGAAAATTTGACATATCTGCATGTGAAATATATATAAACAGATCACACACACATCTCGTATTCTCGTTTATGTTAGTGATATGTATGTATATATATATATATATATATGCAAACAAAATATATATTACCAATTTTACTTCTAGCTAGCTCTCTAATTAGCCGATTTCGACGTGTAGGACTAGGAATATTCCCTTGATTCCATCATCGATCATCGTGGGAAACAACCAACGTACATCATCTCCACCACGTAGCTCAAATTCTAGATACTACGAGATATCCTCATTTTCACCCTTTTTATTTTTGGCATCAATTTGCACCTGTATATATATATATATGTAGGACACCACGGTCAACACCAATTAATTTCCAGATACGTGGGAACAGGTCTCTGATTTTTTACATCAATTTGCAATAGGCCAATATGTTTTTTTTAAAAAAAATAATTATTAGATAATTTGAGAACTGTAAACACTCATATTAACAAAACGATTTGAAAATATGAATTTATATCATATCAAAATTTCGGTATATACCCAATCGATGTGAAACAAACTAACACACTTTTTTCACGTCCAAGAATTAATGAAACGACTGGAGCGTGGAGATATTAACGAGTACTGGCCCAACTATGAGACGGGTGACCTAATTATATGCGATCCAACATATAACGGTAGAGCCTGCAGTTAACAATTTAAATCACACCGAATAAACATTGTACGAGACGTGTTGTTAGGAAGAACCTAACTCTTAATTATTTGTCAAGTATTCCACTGACTCGATCGAGCTCATTTTACGATAATCGATCCCAAGAAAAGTTCAAAACAGTGCTCATGGAGACTACTCTCCAGAAATTTAAGAAAATGTTGTTGATAGAGAAAAAATCATCTACAATATTTCATTTAACATTATATTTTACGTACGTACATTGATAATTTGGCACAAAGTATCAGATTGTGAACTGTTTTTTTTCTAAAAGCATCATCAATTATAAACATGTCACACTAATACATATTTACATGAAATGTTGAGTAAGAGATACCCAATGCATATATGATAGAGCAATGCTACATGTACAACCAAATTTGTTCAACAATTTTTACATCATAAAAAATTCAATACAAAATTTTAATTTATCAAATCTCACGATACATTGAATGCAAAATCTCACGATATCATATCAAAATCTCACGAAATAATAGTAAAATATCACAATATAATTATTGTAAATATCGTTGTACAAATATTGATTGTAACTCTAGCATTATTCTATATGATATATATATCTACAACAATGAATATATTCGTACGTATATATATACGTACGGGTTTAATTTGGGTGGGTGTTGCCCTAGACCAGCAACGCCAATATCCAATCACATCAGATAGATCATATGACGTGGCCCTTATCCAGTCGGGCAACGTGTCAGTCAATTATTTAAGTTTTTGGCTTACCCCTTAGCTGTAGCCTGGCCCCCACTCCCCAACCCATATTCCACAATTTTCTTTTGAATCCAATTATTAGACCCCAAATTCCCACCGGCAACCGGATAAACCAGTCGCCCCCAGGCACCCTTTTCCAATATAAGCATGCACCCCCGCCCAAGCTTCATGATCATATCACACTCCTACTTCTCTCCAAATCCTACAAGGAGCCATGCCGCAGTCCAGCGACTACTTCAACGCCCCACTCCGCAACATCGCCATCGGAAACCGCAACGAGTTCAGCCAGCCCGGAGCCGTGAAGGCGGCGTTTGCCGAGTTCTTCAGCACCCTCATCTTCGTTTTCGCCGGATCCGGCTCCAGCTTGGCTTACAACAAGCTCACCGGAGACGGACCCGCGTCTCCCGCAGGGCTTGTATCGGCCGCGATTGCCTATGGTTTCTCCCTGTTCGTGGCGGTTTCCGTCGCTGCTAACGTCTCCGGCGGCCACGTCAACCCAGCGGTGACTTTTGGTTTGTTTGTCGGTGGGAACATCAGTCTTATTCGCGCTGTTTTTTACATCATTGCTCAGTTGCTTGGCTCCGTCGTCGCCGTCTTGCTCCTCTCCGTTTCTACCGGCGTGTGGGTATGTTTGAAGTATATGCATATAACTCGATCTATGTGTTTTTTCGGGTATATATATTTATTCAACTAAAATTTGATTTTCTACTTGGTTCTTGTTATTGCAAAAAAACAGGGGGCCCCTGTATTTGGAGTCAGCGGAATATCCATATGGAGTGCGTTCGTTTTCGAAATCGTGGCGACTTTCGCGCTGGTTTACACCGTTTATGCCACCGCCGTAGACTCGAAGAAGGGCGAAATCGGAATCATAGCACCCCTTGCAATCGGTTTAATCGTGGCAGCCAACATCCTCGCCGCCGGACCCTTCACCGGCGCCGCACTGAACCCTGCAGTTGCTTTCGGCCCTGCCTTGGTTTCCTTCAAATGGACCCACCACTGGATTTACTGGGCCGGCCCACTGATCGGAGGCGGGCTCGCCGGAGTCATCTACGAGGTCTTCTTCATCAGCCATTCCCACGAACAAGTTCCCGGCGATGATTACTGATCAGTGCCCATGAAAAGAGATTTGCATGTTGTCTTGGATATTATTAATTTGTATTTTATATATGCTTTTAATTTGTGAGGTTTTCTCTTTTCTTCATCCTTGTGCTTGGCCTGGCTTTGTGCTAGCTGCTATGAACAATGTGCTATGTGAGTTTGCTTCTGTACTAGGGCTTCCCCTTTTAGCTAAATAAAGATTTATTTTCTTTCTTTTTTTTGTCTTCAGATATATAATATATATTATTTATCCATAATTTATAATATGATTATGACTGCATATGATCAATTAGTTTTGGGGAGATATTAATTTAAGGTTAAATTGACAGTAATTAATTGATTTATACTTTTTCAAGGAGTATATATCCAAAAGTGATCATTGAAATATGCAAGTTTTAAAGGAACAAAGTAACCAAAAGGAGACCAAGTATATAATTAAGTTAGCATACCGGTTCAATAGATTAATGTGGTACTTATTTTGATAGGTATGTGACATATATAGTTGAAAAATGTTATATTAACAATAAATATTGTGTATATCGATATTTATAACAATAATACCGTTAGATTTTATTATTTTATTGCGAGATTTTGTATTTACTGTATCATGATATTTTGATAAATTAAATTTCTTGTATTGAATTTTTTGTGTTGCAAAATTTGTTGACCAATTTCGTTGTACACAACTCATTATGCACTTCTACGTAATGTAATACAAGGAATTCTGTTATGAAATATCTCAATATGCACTCAATGACAGATAATGAACAACAGCGAGCCGAGAGTTTAACACTGTGTTTGGATCACGGGTATTGGACGGGATTTGGTGGGATTTGGAATTGGAAATATCGTTTTATTGTTTGGCAACTTGGGATTTAAAAATGGAATTAGTATTTGGTGGGATTTTATAGGATTTCAATTAGTTAAGTGAAATCTTGATAAAATTGGTCGGATTTCTCGAGATTTTACGGGATTTGAGTTTATAAAGCAATAAAATTATTTTTAATAATAAATTCATATACTTTACTTATAAATTTTAAGTTTTTTTATAATTTTTTATAAAATATCATTTAACCAAAATTTATACTATCAAATTCCAAAATATATTTTAACTTTTTGCCAAACACAAAATGGAATTTCAATTACATGGATTTTAAAATCCAAATCCAATTTCAATTCTAAATTCCATTTTTTAGACATCCAAACACACTGTAACTCTCTATATTCAAGACAGATTTGTCCCGCTTGGGTGCTAACGAGATAGATGCTAAATTCTCACAAGATAGAAAGCTGAACAACTTCGAATAGCAATACTGCAAATTCAAAGAACTTCAAACAAGTGTGTTTAGAAACTCTAAGAGAAGTATGCAATGAAAGAGAGAAAAAGAGATTTAATAAACGAGTTGAAATGTATGTAAATGGGGTCTATTTATAGGCATTGGAAAGTTGCCTTGGACAGTCGCATCATTTGATTGCACACTCGGCCGGGAGGATGCACACGTTCAGTCGAGAGAACGCACTGGTTCTGACCAAGGGGACGCGTAGATTAGACACAACTCTTCGAATTAATTAATTAGCAAAATAATTAATTTTCGAAAACAAAATAAGTTATTAATTTATTTTGTGGCAAAAAAGTTATATATGCGCCAAAACCCAGCCCGGTCCGTGTCGTGCCGAGCCAGTCGATCGGACGGCGGCGTGCGGGTGGTCATAATTCGAACCAAATATGATCAAAGTCCTCTCTCCTTTACAAACTTGGATATCCCCTTGGGACCCCAACTTTTAGCTCAACTTGAGCTATTTAAGTTGAACCTCATTTCCATATTTTACCAATGTGGGATGAGCATTAAATTCTCATTCATAACCATCCAATTTTTCCGACAATCCCCCAAATGAATGTGATTTATGCGAATATGTACGTATATGCTATAAGAGAGTTTCTTGAGAAAAATTATTGTATGGGGAGAGGTAGCTTGCGGCTTTAAACCTTCCTTAGTAAAATACTATCGGATTTACTAGGCTGCTTAGTGAACGTGATATTTTGAACTATTCAGCCGTTGATATAAACCTAGACAACAATATTAACACAATAATTTTTCTCACACTTTATATGTTCTCACGGTTTTGTCCGTTTTGGCCCTGGACAACATCTTGGATTCATAAGTGTTTCGTTGAAGCTGCCCGTCTTTACACTTATATAGGTGATCTCATATTACAAGAATATCCTGCCTTACTCCATTTTCTAAATAAATAAAGGAATCATTAAAAGTTTGTTTAAAACCTTAACCTCAGTACTTGCCCCTGTTGCATTTATATCCTAGGAATGAGAATAAAACGAAATTCTAAGTGCACACGAACATTCATAACTTGATTTTTTCATTGAACCAATATCTTGGGATCTCCAATCTACAAAGTTGGGTTTTCGCTATGAATATCCTTTAATTTTGTTGGTTTTAAGCTCATTTCCCTTGATAAGCAGTTTACTTGATCTCTTCCTAAATATTTTGTCAACGGATCCGCTAAGTTATTTTTTGATTTTACATAATCAATTGCGATAACGTCATTTGAGATCAACTGACTAATGGTATTATGTCGTCGACGTATCTGTCGCGACTTACAATTATAAATACTACTTTGTGCCCTTCTTATAGCCGACTGATTATCGCAATGTATCGTTATTGCTGGCACTGGTTTCGTCCAACAAGGAATATCTTCTAGGAAATTACGAAGTCATTCCGCTTCTTCTCTCGTTTTGTCTAAAGCTATGAATTTCTATTCCATAGTTGAACGAGCTATACATGTTTGCTTAAAAGATTTTCATGACACAACTCCTCCACCAATGGTGAATATATATATCCACTTGTGGACTTAGAGTTTTTTGTGTTTGATATCCAATTTGCATCGCAATATCCTTCAAGTACGGAAAGATATGTTGTATAATGTAATCCATGGTTCATTGAAGACTTTAAGTATTTAAATACTCTTTGTAATGCTTTCCAATGATCATCATTAGGATTACTTGTGAATATACTTAATTTATTTATCGAGTATGCAATATCAGGACGAGTACAATTTGTAATATACATTAAACTCCCAATGTTCCTTGCATATTGATGTTGAGATACGGGTTCACCATGATTTTTAGATAAATGTAAACTTAAATCCATGGGTGATATTACCGGCGTAACATCATACTCATTGAATTTTCTAAGTATTTTCTCAACATAATGAGATTGCGTTAGGTTAATTCTTTCGGGCGTTTTTACAATCTTAATTCATAATATTACGTCTTCTTTCCCCATATCTTTCATATCAAAATTTTTTGTCAACATTTTCTTAGTATTCTTGATGATATCATGACTACTACCCATTATTAGCATGTCGTCCTCATATAGACAAACAATTACATACGAGTCTTGTGTGTCTTATAAAAACACATTTATCACACTTATTAATCTTGAATCCATTTGACATTATTGTTTTGTCAAATTTTTCATGTCATTGTTTAGGAGCTTGTTTAGCCCATACAATGATTTAATGAGTCTGCACGCTTTCCTTTCTTGACCGGGGGCAATGAATCTTTCATGTTGTTCCATATATATTTCTTCTTCTAATTCACCATTTAAAAAGGTCGTATTTACATCTATTTGATGAATTTCGAGATTATTTAAAGCATCACTTGTTATAAGTACTCGAATAGACGTTATTTGCGTAACAAGTGAATACGTGTCGAAGAAATCCAACCCTTATTTTTTTCTACAACCTTTAGCCACTAACCTTGCTTTGTATTTTTCAATCGATCCATCAACTTTGTATTTTCTTTTTAGGATCCATTTGCTTCCTAAAGGTTTACTCTCTGGTGGAAGATCTACTAATTTCTAAGTATGATTTGTATGATGAAATCTATTTCACTGTTTACGACCTCTTTCCACAGCGGAGCGTCTGGACTAGATAGCGTTTCGCTTAAAATCCTTGGATCATTTTTTATATCATAACTAAGAAAATCAGGACCAAATGTTTTGGCTATCTTAGCCCTTTTACTACGTCTTGGTTCTTCATTTTCATGATTTCCATCGTTTGTGGATTCATGAACTCTTTTGAAAGAGCTCTTTTATTTTCTTTCATTACAAGAAAATACGTTCTCAAAAAATGCAGCATTCTTTGATTCGATTATCGTATTTTCATGTATATCATGAATTACTGACTTGTGCACTAAAAATCTATATGCACTACTATTGTTTGCATATCCAATAAAAATGCAATCCACTGTCTTAGATCCAATCTTCACTTGTTTTGGCTTAGGTATTTCTACTTTAGCCAAACACCCTACACTTTCAAGTATTTTTATGAAAGTTTATGTTCTTTTCACAATTCATACGAAGTTTCATTTTTATTTGTGTATGGTATTTTGTTAAGAATATGATTTGTTGAAAGATTGTTTCCCCCCACAAGTTTTGGGGTAATCCAAAACTTATTAGCATGACTTTCATCATATCTTTAAGAGTACGGTTTTTCCTTTTCGTGACACCATTAGATTGTGGTGAATAAGGAGCACCATTTTGATGAATAATACCAGATTCATTGCAAAATTCTTCAAACAGAGCAATATATTCACCTCCTCTATCACAATGAATTCTCTTGATTCGTTTGTCTAATTGATTTTCAACTTTATTTTTATAAGTTTTAAAAAATTATATAGCTTCATCTTTGCTTATTAAAAGAAACACATAACAGAATCTAGTGCAATCATCAATAAATATAATAAAGTATTTTTCCCACATCTAGTTTGTACAAACTTTAAGTCGCAAATATCGGTGTGAATTAGTTCTAAAGGTGTTGTAATTCATTCCACAGTGTGAAAACGTACTTTAGTCAACTAGCATCAACACGTACTTTAGAACACTCAACCAAATAATTCAAAGCATTAATTTTATTACTTTCAACATTGCAAAGCACATTCATTATATCCATCTTGAACAGTCCTTTTTCTATATATATTTTCCCTAGGAACTGTCCGTTTTTCATGATTACAACTTTGCCGGCTTCAAAAACTATTCTAAATCTGGCTTTAACAAGCCTAGAGCCTGATACAAGATTTTTTCTTATATCGGAACATGAAGGGCATCAATAAGAGTAAGCTTCTTTCCGAAGTCATCTTGAGCACCAATTTGCCTAAGTCAACGATGTTAAAAGTTGCATTGTTACCCATGTAGAGTTGTCGTCCACTTATAGATGTATACTTCGAGAATAACTCCTTTCGGCACTAACATGTCGGGTTGCTCCATTGTCAATCAACCATTCTCTTGGATGATCTACCATGTTAGCTTCGAAAACCACTGCTGAAAGATCAAACTCGGACAAATCAACAGGCACAGATTTGTTCTCGATAACATTAGCCCGGTTTTGATTGTACTTCTTTGGTAAGGGACAATCCTTGGCTTTGTGGTTCATTTTACCACAATTCCAACAAGTTCCTTTCCATTCCTTATGTTTCCCTTGCTTCGGAGCTTTTCCAAATTGCTTTATTTTCTTGGTGGCGTTGAGCTCTACTAAATTTGTCTTTGCTTCCATAGGCATCTTTTCGGCTTTAATCTCCATCTTGCGATTGACTTCCTCAATTCGCAGCCTGACGATTAAGTCTTCGAGCCCCATTTCTTTGTGTTTATGCTTCAAGTAGTTTTTAAATTATTTCAACAAAGGTGGCAGGTTCTCGATCAAGGCAGCAACTTGGAAAGATTCACTAAACACCATTCCTTCGGCCATTATGTAATGGAAGATGATTTGAAATTCTTGCACTTGGTTTATCACCATTTTGGTATCAACCATCTTGAATTCGAGAAACCTTTCGACTACAAATTTCTTTGCAACGACATCCTCCGTTTTGTATTTATTCTCCAAGAACTTCCAGAGTTCCTTAGCAATTTTTGTTTGTTGCAGAGTATACAATTTAAAGTATATCATCCAACCCATTCAATATGTAGTTCCGACACAAGAAATCGTCGTGAGACCATGCATCAAAATCAGACCTCGTTTGTGATCTGCATCTTCAGTCGGAACCACAACATCTTCTCTTAAGTACCGAGCAAGATAAACGTTGTGAGGTAGAACAACATCTTTTGTTGTCATGTCTTGAAATCAGTACTGGAGAACTTCTTAGGTTTTTCGGCATGTGCTGGAGCGGCAGAAACAATGGTTGTAACAGAAGCCATTGATGACAATGAAACAGTAAATCTGTCTTAAAATTGTTATCAAATATCTCAATGTGCACTCAATTGCAGACAATGAACAGCAGCGAGCTTAAAGTTTAACTATATATCTTTAAGACAAATTTGTTCCGCCTAGGTGCTAACGGGATAGATGTAAAATGTCTCCCAAGATATAACGCTGAACAACTTCGGATTGCAGCACTGAAAATTCGAAGAACTTCGAACAAGTGTGTTTAGAAACTCAGAAGATAAATATGCAATGAAAGAGAGAGGAGAGACTGAAGGAACAAGTTGAAATGAATGCAGATGGGGTTTATTTATAAGCATTGAAAAGTTTCCTTGGGACATTCACATGATTTGGTTGCACACTCGGTCGGGAGGACGCGCACAATCAATCGAGAGGACACACTGGTTCGGACCAAGGGGACGCGCAAATTAATATCCAAGAGACGCAACACTTCGGGTTAATTAATTATTAAAATAATTAATTTTCGAAAACAAGATAAGTTATTAATTTATTTTGTTTCAAGAAAATTATATATGCGCCAAATCCGAGCCCGTGCCGGCCGGACGGCGGCGGCGGCGTGCGGTCATAATTCGAACCTAATATGATCTAGGTCATCTCCCCTTTACAAACTTGGGTATCCCTTTGGGGCCCAAAACCCTTAGCTCAACTTGAGCTATTTAAGTTGAACATGTTTTTCATATTTTTACCAATGTGGATGAGCATTAAATTCTCATTCACAACCATATAATTTTTCCAACAAATTCACACAAAAATTCACATGTAGAAGCTTTTTTTTACCCAAAAAAGTTGTGTAACAATTTATTGATGAAAAGTAAGGTTTTTTGTTACAAAATCAGTCAAAAAGTAAAACTTTAAAGGCGTTTGGTGTGAAATTATCATTTTATTTTTTTAATAATAAATAAAATATAAATAATATTATTTATAAAAAATAATATAATAATTTAAATTTAATGATTTAATTAATCTAATTTAAATAATTAATAATTTAATTGATATAAAATTATAATTAATAGATAAATAAATAATATAACTATCAGAACTCGAATTATTACATCACGCATTCTCACCGGAAACCGGCTAAACCTGTCGCCCCCATGCACCATTTTCCAATATAAGCATGCACCCCAAGCTTCATTTTCACACCTAATCTTTAGCTAGCTACATCTCTCGAATTCACTAGCAGGAGCAATGCCGCAGTCCAGCGACTACTTCAACGTCCCACTCCGCAACATCGCCATCGGAAACCGCGACGAGTTCCGCCAGCCCGGAGCCGTGAAGGCGGCGGTGGCCGAGTTCATCAGCACCCTTATCTTTGTTTTCGCCGGATCCGGCTCCGGCTTGGCTTACAACAAGCTCACCGGAAACGGCCCCGCATCTCCTTCCGGGCTTGTCTCGGCGGCGATTGCACATGGTTTCGGCCTGTTCGTGGCGGTCGCCGTCAGTGCTAACATCTCCGGCGGCCACGTCAACCCGGCGGTGACTTTCGGTTTGTTCGTCGGTGGGAATATCAGTCTTATTCGCGCTATTTTGTACATCATCGCTCAGTTACTTGGCTCCGTCGTCGCCGTCGTGCTCCTCGCCCTGTCTACCGGTGACTGGGTATGTTCGAAATCTAACTCTAAATCACTAAAATTTCAGATTTGAGACAAAATTTAACTGCTTTTTACTTTCTTGTTCCTGCACAGGCGATCCCTTCATTTAGCGTCTCCGGAGTATCCATATGGAGTGCCTTCGTTTTCGAAATCGTGATGACTTTCGGGCTGGTCTACACCGTCTACGCCACCGCGGCCGACCCGAAGAAGGGTGAAATCGGAATCATAGCACCCATTGCAATTGGTTTCATCGTGGCAGCCAACATCCTGGCCGGCGGACCCTTCACCGGCGCCGCGATGAACCCTGCGGTGGCTTTCGGCCCTTCCCTCGTTTCCTTCACATGGGCCAACCACTGGATTTACTGGGCCGGACCACTGATCGGCGGCGGGCTCGCCGGAGTCATCTTCGCGGTCTTCTTCATCAGCCATACCCACGAACAAGCTCCCGGCGATGATTACTGAGTGCCCATGAAAAGAGATTTGGATGTTGCATTTCATACTACTCTTGCATATTATTAATTTGTATTTTATATATGCTTTTAATTTGTGAGGTTTTCTCTTTTCTTCATCCTTGTGCTTTGTGCTGCTATGAACAATGTGCTATGTGAGTTTGTTTCTGTTCTAGGGCTGCCCCTTTTAGCTAAATAAAGATTTTATCTTCTTTTTATGTCTTCAGATATATATTTTATTTATCCATAATTATAATAATTAAATTATGACTGCATGTGATCAAATAGTTTTTTGGGGAGATGGTAAATTTAAGGTTAAATTTACAGTAATTAATTGATTTATACTTTTGCAAGAAGTATATATCCAGAAGTCATAGAAATTAATAATGCAAACTTTTAAATGAACCAAGTAACGAAAAGGAGACCGAGTATATATTTGAGGGTTGAGTTCAATTTAGCACATGGGTATTATATTAATGATAGATCTAATATCTCATAATTTATCACTCAACAATATATAATTAATTATGTTTATGTATAAAAATACGAGTCATTGGATATATGATTTGGGTATTATTCATATGCTAGAATCTCATTAACCATATTTAAGATAGCACCCCGGTTCAAATACATTAACGTGGTACTTATTTAGATAGGCCTGTTGACATAATTTATGCACTTCTATGCAATATAATATAAAGAATTCACACGCTCTAAAATTCACGTGTAGAATTTTTTTTTTCTTTTACGAAAAACTTGTAAAAAAATTTTAGAAAGGTCTTTCGTTACAAAGTCAATAAAAAATTTTTTATCATGTACCCAGATAAAAGATGCAGGGGATTGAGAAACTAATGTTTAAGTTGTTGGTTTTTTTTGTTGGTACATGCGTATGGTGATAATTAACAAATTATTTTTAGCATTTATAAGTAGAATAGGTATTCGAAATCTCTTTATTGAATTAAAAGAATGAATACTTTTGTCTGTTAAACTGATCAAAATAATTATTTTAAAAGGTTTGTGTGTATTATTAAATAGTATTATTATAGATTATAAAGAAACATAATAATGAGTTTTTCAAAACAATTTAATCATATAACAATTTATGTAGGATTTTCCTACTTTAAACGGATAGATTGTGAAATTCCAAAAATTATCTGTAAAATAGTGTGTATAATATATGACAAAAAATCCTATGAGACGATTTCAAGGGTCATTTTTTTGAGACGGATATCTTATATGGGTTATCCATTAAAAGTATTACATTTTATGTCAAAAGTATTACTTATTATTATAAATAGGACAATGCTATGTGTACATAGAGTTTTACATAGAGGGTTACACGCCCTATTAAATTAGGAAAGTATCTCAATTTTTTTTAAATTAATTTCTTTTTAACTTACAATTCTTTGTCTTGCTCAACGAAAATATTATTATTTTTTATTACTTACTTATAGAATTAATTTTACTGAGTTCAACAAAAATAATTATTTTATAAAATTATAAAATATAATTATTTAATAAGTTCAACAAAACTAATAATTGTCTATTTTTTATAGTAAATATATTTTAAAATTTTTAAAATTAAAATTTCAAATTTAAATCATATATAAGCGATATCTTATTATTATATATTTAAATTAAAATATATTTAATATTATTATGTGTAATAATTAATTATTTTTGTTAATAAAAACAAAATAAAAAATCAAATTATGTAGGTTTGTGTTGATCGAGTTAGTCGAGTTCTAGTCGGTCATTATTGATTTATTCGGATTTGGTTTGAGAAATTTGTAAAAAAATTTTGTACTTATTTATAGAATTAAGAAATATTTACTATATTTTTATATATTACATGTTTGAAAAAAAAATTATTTTATATTTTATCATAAATTTTTAATATGTAATAATTATTTTGTAAAACATTCAATTTAAAAAATAATTGTTATTGTGGAGTAAATATATTTTAAATTTTGTACACTTGAACTTTTAAATTTAAATTATATAGAACTATATAAGCTATTATGTATTTAAATCAAAATATATTGATTATTATTATTATTATGTGTATTTAATTATTTTGTTAAAAATTTAATAAAATCAAATATTTCGAGTCCAAGCTGAACCCCAAAACCTCAATATTAACCCGATAATTATTTGGTCAACTCGGGTCGGGTTCAATTTTGACACTCCTAAAACTGCACAATAAATAATAAAATAAAAAATAATAATATTTTTGTTAATTAAGAGTTTTTTTTAACAAGACAAACAATTATAGGTTGAAAATAAAGATATTTTAAAATAATTTTGATTACTTTCCTAATTTAATGGGGCTTGTAACCTTTTATGTAAAACTCTATGTACACATAGCATTATCCTTATAAATATGGGTAGAGTTAACCCGTCTCAAGGATAAAACCGTCTCACATACGTGTTACTCATAATATATATGTAAACTTGTTTGTCTGTGATTAGTTAGTGGGAATCTAGTTTTGGCATGAGTATCTCGGTTATTTTGTATTATATTCAAATTAATTAATTTGATAATAAATTCATAAAATAAAAATTCATTTATAAAGTGATATTTAAAATGATTTGGTTCTATACTGTGGTGGGCACCATTACGTGGCACCTTTTCAATATCTCGAACCGCCGGTTTTCAAATAAGGACAAAGAATGAATGAATAGGTAGGTTGAATTATATATGTCGCCGTCCCTTTTCTACCGACAAAGTTTTCATTACCACATCTGTCACCTCTCAGCCAGGTCGAGCTGCACAGTAAATTTATTCAATTCAATAAATTATATATATATATATATATATATATATATATATATTATATTTTATATATTGGGCACACACTGCGTACGCAACAATTAGATGTCGCTTCAACGATATTTACACTGTTATATATTCATCGTAAGTGTATATACATCACAAAAAAATTTCAATAAAATCATTTCACATTTGAATTTCGTGAGACTTCAAATCTTCTATTGAATTCATTAAAAAAGTTGTGTTTTGTTGGGATATTATTTTTCACAACAAATATGTATCAAATCGATGTATCACATAAATATAAATCAATCAGACTGTCTCATAAAATATAATCATATATCATATATGTGTGTATATAATAGGAATTCTATGATTTGTGAGTGAACTCCGTGAAGTTGAATTTTTAATCGAAATATGTTGGATATGCTTGGATAAATTGTTTTAATGCAATATGTGATGATGATCTATATATATTCAAAATCAAAATAAAAATACGTGAAGCTTAAAAGATAAACAGGTTATATATATAAAAATATAAGAAGAATTAAGAATATTATGTCAAATATTCTAGAGTGAGCTTAATAGAAGGTGGGGACTGGGGATGCTAAAAACCTACCACGTACTACTCTCCCTTGTGATATCATCAATCAAGATGTCATAGGTTTGTTATTTAAGATCAATAAAAATAAAGGGAAATACTCAGAGTTAGTAGAAATTAGGTGAAAATTATTTGAATAAGTTGTGGTTTAGTTTGTTTTTTAAAAAAAATTAAAAAAATTATTTGAATTAGTAGTGGTTTTATTTTGTGTTCACCGTATTTCTATAACCAATATTTGACATGGCAAACAATTTTGTAGGATGCGTCCAATTTAGACCTCACATGGGTTGAGAACGTTGGTTCTTGGATTGGAACAAACAAATTCATGATATCATAACTTTTAACCCTAACTTGTCTCGTGGATTCGTTTCGGTTTCTGTTAATTTCAAAGATTTCGATTATGGTTATGATTTAGTTAGGTAGTGTTTGGGAAAACATCTTAAAAGCACTTCTCAGCTTTTACGTTAAAATTTTTTGAAATTTTGTGAAAATATGTTAACGAAAAATTGAAAAGTGCTTTTTAAAAACTCTTTCAAACACTACCTTAACCACTAATATCAATTCTATTTCAACAGCTAATGTTTTTTATATTTAGATTTTAAACGAAACAATCGTTCGCATAGGCCTGAGCCGGTGCGCGACAAAAATTTTGCTCCACCGGCTTGTGGACGGCAAGTAAGTCATCATTGACTTGGTTAACTGAAGCGTTGACCATGGCTGAGTTCTAGGTCAGGTCTTATTAATTTGTGTTGTGACCCTTTTGGTCTTGGCACCTACTTTCAATCAACAAATAAGACTAGTTAACTTCTTGCTACACGCAAAAATGCCGTACAAATTATTTGGACAATTAAATTCAATGTGCGGCATGATGCTTATTATTCCTCTCTATGCTTAATGTCAAACGGCACCTTGTTTTGGGGGGAAAAAGAAACTTTTTCTCCTTTAAAATAAAGTCGATTCGTGCAATTATTGGCGTTTCTAATTTTCGATATCACTGACAGACATTAACGTTGAATTATTACACAAAAGTATGCTTATTCGGCTTTGGATCATCTAAATAGTCAAAATTACGTCTTCATCACTCTGTTTTATTTGGTACTTAATTAGTTTTATTTCATCATAATTATGATATTATGAAAATAAAGTTATTGATATTAAAATGTAAAAAAAATAATAATGACATTACTGATGGGTCACACTACGTCACCTCCACAAAGTCTGGACTAAAACAAAATATTTAATCGTTCAACCATCATCCTAATAATTTTTCACCTGAAGCTTCTATTATATATCTCGTTCATTCGAAAACTTGCTTCGCAAACAACGGATTCGTTTGGTTTAAGAGAACGGGTGGATATCGAGTACAAAGATTAATTGTCGCCCATTGTATTTAAGTCATTTTGTAAAATGTGACTTTAATTAATGAATATGCTTTCTCTTCAAAAGAACAAAAATAAAAAAAATGACGAGTTGATATATATCATGTGAGACAGTCTTATAAATATATACTCGTGTGACGAGTTGAACTTGATCTGTAACTGAAGCGAAAAATATATTTTTGACATAAAAAATAGACAAAAACTCATATGAGAGACGGTCTCAAGAATCATTTTTTTTTAAAAGAGTCTATTATATGTGTTATCTATTAAAAAGTATTACATTTTTTGTAAAAAAAAAAAATAATAATTGCTTATTATTATAAATATGGGTATGGTTGACTCGTCTAACGAATGATGAGTTGATATATATCATGTGAGACAGTCTTATAAATATATACTCGTGTGACGAGTTGAACTTGATCTGTAACTGAAGCGAAAAATATATTTTTAACATAAAAAATAGACAAAAACTCATATGAGAGACGGTCTCAAGAATCATTTTTTTAAAAGAATCTATTATATGTGTTATCTATTAAAAAATATTATATTTTCTGTAAAAAAAAAAAAAGAATTGCTTATTATTATAAATATGGGTATGGTTGACTCGTCTAACAAATGAAACCGTTTCACAGGAGTGTTACTCTAAAAATAACGTTTGATAAGTTAAGTCCGTCATGAATCATATCTCACAATCAAAAACAAACTTATGTGCAAATAATAATAATAATAATAAAGAAGAATAAGAAGAAACGAGAAGCAAACTCATGGGACAATTTTGGTGATTTTCCCAAAAATATAGTGTCATCGACTTAATTTGTTTCCAGACAAGTGTGGAGACTAGGGGTTCAAACAAACCGAATCGAGCCGAATAATGGTAAAATTTTAAGGCTCGAATTCGGCTCGATAAGAGTATATTCGAGTTCGAGCTCGATTCGAAGTTCGATAATTTCAAATATTTTGGCTCGATCTCGGCTCGAAATGAAGTTCGAGTTCGAGTTCGGCTCGAAATGAAGTTCGAGTTCGAGTTCGGCTCGAAATATTCGAACTTATTCATAAACTATTCGGATATTATGGTTCGAAAAACTCGAAATGTTCAAAAAAAGTTCAAAATGTATATATATTTATTATATAATTATATTAATTAAATATTAAGGTTCACGAACTATTCGCAAACTATCGAACAGTATAATTTCGGCTCGAGCTCGGCTCGAAAAAAAGTTCGAACATGCTCGAATTCGGCTCGAGTTCGATAAGCTCGATTACGAATCAAATATTTATAGAGTGGGCTCATAAAGCTCACGAACAGGTTCAGTTCATTTTGCACTCATGTGGAGACCTTACGATGCTCAAATGGAAATACAGATATGATATGTCATATATATATATATATTAATTCTTGCTGTCGATTTAGCCAATCACTAATCCATCAATAATTGGATTATTATTTTATTAACGTTGAATTAGAAGATCAAACAAATATGTCTTCATGAATTTTTTACAAGGCCTAAACAATATTATTAAGGCCATCGCGCGTTACGCCAAGAGATTCTTAGCGTTCGATTTTCTCCTCGAAACCGAGCACTATCTTTGCACCATGTTGAGATTGGCCTTTTTTTTAATTTAATTAAATATTATGATAATAATAATTTGTTTTCTTTTATTGTTGTGATTATATTGAATTGTCAATAAATAATTATATTTCTTATTATTATACAATCTTATATTTAATCGAACAAAGTAGTATACGATTAAATTTATTACTTAAACTCTAAAAATTATAAGTTTAAGTAATGAAAATGATAACATTTAGTTATTTATTTAAAATTTCCTAAAGCAGTTGTCTAAATATATTTAATTAGTTATTTATATTAATTACTTTAATCAATTTCGTATAGATATTAATTAATCATACGAGTAAATAAAATAATAAGGAACATACGTTTCGAGAATATTTCTAATATAAAATTTTTAGTTTTTTTGAGTAAAATATAAAAATTTTAGTTGATTGGTTGGAAATAAGTTTTATTATTATGGAGTTGTCTTGTTGATGCCCTAAACTAACATATATATATATATATAATTAGTTGGAGAGAGGCTAGGTATGCTTAATTAATATAAAAAAGGTATGCTTAATTAATATCTATGAATAAGTTGGAGAGTGACTATGACTATGAATAATATATAACATATCAAATGTTTTCCAAACAAGGATTAGATCACACAATTTCTTAAATTTATGGACTTCCCTATTCAAAAAGGGTTGATCCCGAAGGGAACCCCATTTCACATGAGTCAGAGGCCCATTGGCTCATGCGGAGGTTAAATCGAGGGATGTGCACGAGTAGGCAGGGACTTGAGGGATGGAACAACATGGTCCAACCCCCATAGCATACCCCCAAATATTTCAATGAGGAATATGCTCCACACGAGGATCGAACCCGCAACGCTGGGGAATTTCTTTCCACGTCACCTCAAACCTTACCAACTCGCCTATGCCCCTGTGGGCTTATGGACTTCCCTATTAATTCCAATATAGTTGGTCTTTAAAGGGAAAAAAATATGAAATGGATTTCTTCTAGTTCTAGAACAAGGATTTCACAAGTCTCAGCAAGAAGTTAATTTTATTTATTTTTTAATTGTGCCAAAGTATGAAGCTCTGGCCATATATTGCAATAGTAGAATTTTCCCGAGTCGATATCATGAATTTATATCATTAACATGAGTTGACCTTGTTCCAGTAAATTCATCTCCATAGAAATATCTGAATAAAAATTGAGATATCTAAATGAAAATTTTATCTATTTCAATTGCCGTGTATATGAAGAAATTATAAATATAATATATACATTTAAAAAATTCTTCTACGCATATATTTATTAATTTATATAATTTTTTTGGTTCTGACTTCTCTTACATCTATTTTCGAAATTCTCACGATTCATTCAATATTTTTTAATTAATATATTTAAGTGAATGACTTATATTGTTATGATGTTATGTTATCGAAGGGAAAATTACAACTTGGTTCATCATATTTCACATGCTACCAAAATTTTAGTTTTAATTGTTTTTTTTTTTCTCAGTTTCAATAATTTTTTTCATATAGTTAATATGTTCAGTATCACATAAGAATTTTGATGAAAATGTCTAAACTTATAAAAACAAATTGTCGAAAATGGGTGTCTATGTGACACAGTTTCACGGATATTTGTTTATGAGATAATTCAACTCGATTCACGTATAGAATAAAAAATAATGAATTAGATCGAGTATGGATTTCGTTTCATAAACTTAACTCATTAGAGGATCTCACAAAAAATTTTATATTATCAAAATTATTAAAGAAAATGAAAGATAAACAATGAAATCGATTATAATAATACAGCGTACTAAAATCTCAAGTGTTATTTATGAAAAACTTCTCGTTTTTATTGGATAATAATAATAATAACAATAATAATGGAAGAGGAAGACACATAGGAGTTTAAAAATTAGATAATTTAAAACTCTGAAAGGGACACGAGATTTCAACTTTGTTGATATCTATCCACTGCCCGATTATTTTATGTATAATAACAATAATAAGACATGTGCCTTTAAAACCTACTTTTGTATTATTTGTTTTTTATTAAAAAAAACCTTTGAAAAACAAAAATAATAATAATTCTTTTTTTCGCGCTAGAAAATTAAAATTCCTAGTGGAGAAAAGGGAGGGAAAAAAAACGAAATAAAACTTAAGTCATTTCATATCAAAATTTTATTAGTATTTAAAAAAAATATTAGTGCTTAATATAGGAATTTATTTACTTTGCAAGTTTAAAAACACCTCAATTTAATGTATTAATCTAAATAAATTGAATAATAGACTGAAATTTCGAACAGATTCCGATGATGGTGCAAGGATAAGAATAACAGATGGGCAACTAATGTCGGTCCCCACTCACACTCACACACAACTGGTTCACTAATACTTTATAAAAAATACACTCTATTTATAGAAATTATTTTCTTGTTGGGAGTTGCATTATAGATGGTACCCAGAAAAATATATATATATCTCGAGAATGAAGGGAAACCACATAGCGTGTCGGGACCAAAGTTTACCATTTTTTTTTTTTTTTTTTTGAGAATTTCAAGTTGTGTTTGTATTGAAATATTTCAAATCTATGGATTTCAAATGTAATTTTGTTGTTTAGAAAAGGAACACTATAAATATTAAATCCACTTATTTTATGTTTGTATGATTATTCATGATAGTTAGGATGAATTTTAAGTTCGTCCAATAAAGTGGTGATTTGGAATCTATTTTAATCTATTTAAGTATAATGTGTAAATAATTAAGTTATGAATTTAAGATTTCTCTATGTTTTATTGTTAACACTAAAATAATAATCAAATCCATTCATGATAGTTAGGATGAATTTTAAGTTCGTCCAATAAAGTGGTGATTTGGAATCTATTTTAATCTATTTAAGTATAATGTGTAAATAATTAAGTTATGAATTTAAGATTTCTTTATGTTTTATTGTTAACACTAAAATAATAATCAAAATCCATGGATTTAAAATATTTGTATCCAAACGTAACTTCAAATTATTTGTTTAAAGAAATAAATGTGGGAAAATGGAAATCTAGTCGTAGTATTATGTATGTTGTCATGTAGTTAAGTACAATGGGTTGGATTTTATTCGTCACAGGGCTGTATTATAAGTGATGTGTGTTATATGATTCAATTCGATTATCTCTGGAGTCTAAATTCAATTACTCGAAGTTGAACTCAATTTTTAATTAGTTATTACTAGCGCAATGCACATGTATTGTGTGTGTAGTGTAATATATAAATATAATGTGTTGTATGTATATAATATAACATTCATTTATTAAAGCGTTTGATTTTAGAAATATATGCATTTTTGTAATTTGACACTTTTATGGATTTATTTATTTTTTTTATAATTTGAAGTTCAACATACTAAGAGACCAATTATTGCTTATTATATAGTATAGACTAGTCGCACCGTATACGCATTGCGTGTGTAATGTTATATACAAATTTTATGTTCTGTGTGTATATATATAATACAAATCTTTTTGCATTTTTTAAAGTTTGACACTTTAAATGGATTTATTTATTTTTGTAATTTGAGGTTGTAGGTGGCTTTTTAAGTCCGCCGTCAAATCCCAGGGTTCATCATTGCAAGAAATCAATTAAAGCGTTCTTGCTTATTATATAGAATAGATATATTAGAAGTTTTATCGAGGTCCATATATAAATTCAAAACAATCTATACAAGACTCAAGTTCATCAAACTATACGAATTCCATAAACAGCTCAAATAACTCATTTTTAAGGTATGATATCTCTAATAAAATGTTCTGATTCTTAGAATTTTTAATGGACAAATAACAACTTTATTAGCTTGAATGTCAGAGTGTCTCATCAAACAACTCCCGATATATGTGTCACTCATTTTAATATGTGATGCTGATACCAACTCACGTAACACTTTTTCCTAGATCAACAAGTATAATCTGTCAATACTAATCTCAACATACCACTTGGATTTTCTGTAATCAAGTATTATCAATTTTTTAGTCACATCAACAAGGATATGAATATAGATGGATGTATTTTAAGATTATTAATTAAAATTCGTTTTAAATGCAGAACAAATTAAATGCATTAAATATATATTACATCTGTCCTCTGTAATAATATACTGATGAGTAGTACAATGCTTGGATTTGGCCATTTGTAACAACTTAGCTCTCCATTAATGGTTCCAAGCCAACACATCATAGGTAATTGACGTTCATGATAAAACCAAAATGGCTCCCTTTATAGAGATTTATGTGTGATCGATTTGATTTAAATTTTAATTTAATTTAATTTTTTTCCAAAATGAAACGTAGCCGCATGCAGTCGTGAAATCAAATTGAAAAATGAAGTATAGTTTCCATTTTTGTTGTGGTTTTAAATTTTAATCCGGAAAAAATTTTATTTCGTATATATGTTTTAACATCTGTGTAATTTCACATAAAAACATTTGAACCAAATTAATTATAAAATTGTATTTTGAGCGTAATTGAAATCCTAGTAAAAAAATCACCACATGAATGGGAGTATTCGGCTATCAAACAAATCAATTGTACATTGAATCAAATCAAAATGAATACACAAAATTAAATGAACCAATTTTTGAATAGATATATTTTTATATTAATTAATTTTTATGTTATTTTCAAAAGGGACAAGTTGAATTATATATTCAAAAGTTTAAATTAAAATAAAAAAAATATTTAGCATTTTTTTTGGAAAACGTAGAATATATGGTTAACAATAGTGGACAAGTAATGTTATATACTTATATTGCTGGAGATAAGTTCGGGGATATGTTAAAAGAAAATAAAAAATTAAAGGTATTTCTGTAAAATTAATCAACACTGCTAATCGATTGTAAATTAGTAAATTGATAGATGTTTGATTAAATTCAATTATCTCTAAATCTCAAGACAAGCCAACACAAGATCGCACTACAAGCAGTATGTACAATTTAGTGAGGCATAATATTAACAAAACTAAAAACAAAGAAACAAACGAATGACATAAATTTTCCTTTTTTTTTTTTTTTTTGGAAGATCTAATTCGGTCGATTGAACTTAATTTATATTTTAAATAAATAACGAAATCTAAATCAATTAAACTGATATTTCCAAAGTTGAAAACCAAATTACAAATAAATCAAACCAATTTTCTGAACTAACTCGAGTCGATCTATTATTTTAGTCCAAATTTTAGACGCACCCCTAACATACAAGTGCTAAATCTTCCACTGTTTCTGAATCAGATAAAAAGATCCAACCACAAGTATGAGTTCAAAATCATTTAATAGTTCTAGTTCAGCTTGTAACTTGTCAGACTCGGAAGAAATTAGGAAACAAATGGAGAGAGCCATTGCATACTGTATAGCCACACAACCCCCATGGACTCTTAAGAGTTGCATTCACCCTCGTACAATGCTTTGGATTGTATTATAACCCGAGCTCCCGAAGCAAGCCTGTTGTGGAAAAGGAAAAAAAAAAAAAAAGCAAAATCTTCAAGCTATATGAATAAGAAAAGTACTCAACCAGTAAGTTGGGAGCCAGAACTAAAGATTTGAGATGAGTTGGAACTTAACTTTCTTCGATTTTGATCACATTTTCCTCTTCATTTCTGCAAGATTCTGGTTTCCTTGATTGTTTTTGTCCCACGAGAGGCTCAGTGCTTCTCTTGCTCCCGTCATTAAATGTTCCAGATGTAATGCTTCTTGAAATATCTGTTGCATCAGACGAGATTCCAGATACCTCGGAAAGAGGGGATCTCATAGATTCACTTTTTGGTTGGGAACTTAAAGAAGCCTTGATGGATCTTGGTATGCATTTTAAACGAACGGAACTTGTCTCTTCCTTACCATCGACAGGATCAATTTGTTGAATATTCCTGTGAAATGATTTTATTCGTCTCAGAGAAGATACAAGCATTTAAGCAAATGATAGTTTACAAGGGTCAAGGGTCAAGGGCAATGGAATTTCGAACCACCACCACTCCCTCTCACCAACCAACACAATCTATGAAGCAAGAGATCATTTCACATCTCTAATAAGTCTGCACAGCAATTTCATAACCCAATATTCTCTATAACATAGCCAAAATCTACACATGTTTGTGAGAATGGAGATTATTACTACTAACATATCAATTCATGAAGCTATCAAGCAGAATGAAGGGTTTCACATTTGAGACGAAAGCAAACTGTCATGCGAATGATGAATGTAACATAAGAGAGAGAGAGAGAGACATCGGAAAACATTCAACTCATGACTTGAGAAGACCGAATAATGATGGGGCTGCAAGAAAAAAGACAAGTTTCCAAAGTCCCAGCCATGGTACTGGCCAGTAGCAGGAGTTAGAATTACAACCGAAATTAAAAGTTTTTTTAGACCATTTTTATTTCGGAGAGGGTGGAAGATCCTTACATTTTGACATATATACTTAAGGGAAAATGTCCATGTACATGTAAAAAGAAGTGTATGGTGGGGAGGACCAACAGCATCTGCCTGCTCCCTCTACCACCACCAGTTGGATTGCCAACAGAATGTAAATGTGAAAATAGAAGATAAACGGACCTGCCAGCATTGTCTGATGAAGATCGTTGTAGGGTAGGTATTCCCTCCTTGTACATACTCATTTCAACAAAGCTGCCACTAAAGTACTCTTTATCTTCCAATTTTGTGCTCTTCATACGAGAATTCTCAGCAAGGCAATCAAGATCTCCCAACATTGATGAAGTCGAGAACAACGGGGAGGAAAATTTGGAATGCGAAAACCTTGGCCTATAGGTTGGAATTAGGCCAAAGCTGTGATCTTTCACTGAAAACGAACCGCAAGAAATTAATTGCATTATCATATTTGAAGCCTTGTGTTTCGCATTGGATGGCATTCGAAATTCCTCCTCTTCAAGAATGCTAAAGTTGTTGAACTTCATAGCATCAGCTCTAATGAGAGCCTCTAAGGTATTCACCCTACCACTCGAGTTTACTCTGC
This sequence comes from Henckelia pumila, assembly GCF_033568475.1. Classification (NCBI taxonomy): domain Eukaryota; kingdom Viridiplantae; phylum Streptophyta; class Magnoliopsida; order Lamiales; family Gesneriaceae; genus Henckelia; species Henckelia pumila. The sequence continues at coordinate 64,014,459 of NC_133122.1, read as the reverse complement.
CACTAGAATTTACCCTACCACTTGATGATGCACTGGATGTGGATGGAGGCGGCGAAACAACATCTCTGCAAATTTCTGCTGGTCCTTTCGCAGGAATTATCTGTCTTTGATGTGTATCGTTGGGTTCAGCATCTAACATCCCATCATCAGTTGAAACACCTCTTGTACAAGTATCACGAACTTGAATAGTTCTGCTGGCATTTTCCTCTGTTTGGGTTGAAGCATCAGCAAGACCATCATTTGTGTAAATCTTGTACTCTGTTAGGCTCAAAGAACCATTCCAAGGCGAGTTTTTCCCGGTGCTAGACTCTGGAGACATGGCAAACGAGCAAGGACGTTGAAGTGGGGGAGATATTTCATCATCTTGAGAATTCTTTGTAGCTCTCCCATTCAAGCTAGATGAAGACGACGAATCCTCCTGACTTCTGACAGAAGGTGGTTCTGGTAATGCTTTCTGATTCTCTAATATGACAGCTCCGGCAGGACTAAAGCGGCCTAGAAAACAATAGGGTTAACTTACATTTTGCATAAAGTAACAACATGTTCTGCATCAATCACCCGAGCAGGAGTATAAAAATGCATGAGAAAAATTTTGCATTCTCCTTTCACAAATTCAATACGTACATTTTTGCTCTAATTAAGTCGTTAATTGTTCTTATCTTTGTCAAGACAAGCATAAAAAATCGAAAAGGAAAACCATTCGGAGATTTTCTGATTACAGTATACTTACAATTATAATCGATCTCCTCGGTCATATAGTAAATTGATGGCCACTTCAAGAATCAAATAACAATTTCGAAACTAAAACACCAAGCAGTTTTATGGTCTTGCTTTCTCAATTCCATTTTTAGGACATGAGTCGAATGCCTTAGTTAATGCCATTTAAGTAAACCTCATAACTAGGTATCGACAACAAGTCTCCCACCACTTTACAATACACAAATAAAACAATGCCACAGCGCGAATACAATTACAATGTGCTGTACTAAAAAAAGTTTGAATACAATGCTTGAACAAAAAATGCCGGATACCAGAATTGGATTCTTCAAAGAACTCTGAGCCCTTGAGAACATATTCATTCCCATGAGCTGGAAGGATTAGATCATCAGCACAAAGGTCATGCCACACAAAACCATTCTTATAACTCCTGCATTCACAAATTTACACTGAAAATTTTTAACACGCTCTCCTAAACATAAACAAATGTGAAGTCCAAATCAAACGATAAAAGGTCAGTGGATCCATTTTACCTCTTGCAAGACCATGAATAAATCGAGGCGATGCCTCTGCCTCTCAACCAATTAAGCCTTTCGATCACATCTTCAGAACAAACACAAAAAGTAAACTATCAAGAATTTCAATCACAGGTCCAGATTAAACAAAAAATTCAGAATTCAACCAAGTAAGCTTTCCAGCCACATCCTCGAAACGAACGCAGAAGTCAAAATTCAAGAAAATCTCAGACACCGTGTGCCTGAATTTCAAGAAATACCCACAATCAAACTGCATTTTTTGATACCTCGCAAGTAAAGCCCATCTGGGGAAGTAAGCGGAACTTCCATAAAATGCGGATGCTCGAGCTGTGAATTCCGGCATAGGTAGTAAACTACCGGAACCTTGGCCTTCTGCTGTTGATGCTGATTGTGGTGATGGTTGTAGCGGTATTTGGGAGATTTTTCAGTCCATACTACGGCTCTTTCTGGGCTCACCTGCCTCTGTCTCCTCATCCTACCCTCCATTTCGAAATCAACTTTGAAATTTCTCAAGTATCAGAAAAAATTTAAAGAAAACACAACAAACCCTTTTCGATTCGTCTTACTTCCATACACAATGAAGTCCAAGAAATATCCAACTATGCTCTGAAATAGCTCAATCTCTCCCCGCACGCAGCACATACATACGTACCAGAAAACACAAACCCAGAACAAAGACTAAGAATAACTAAACTGAACTGCCAGAAAACCCAGCTGCAGAACGACAATACTGGGCCCAAAATTAAAGAAAAATGTGTGGCTCATGTCCTCTGAGCTCGACAGAATCGCAAAATCTAAAAAGCTTTGAAATTGGGACACGCCCGCATTAAATGCATCAAGCGACCAGTTGAATCCTCTCCCCCACACCACGGGCAAGCAATCACTGTGCGCTGGCGAAGGACATCGACCTTGGGAATGATTGAGAAGAGGTAGAAGAAAGTAAAGAGTGAAGATGAAGAAAGAGACAGGTGAACGAAGATGGAGGGAGCAATTAATTTGGCGTATGGATTTTGTTTTTGCCTGAAATTCATGTATTTTTGGTATCTTGTGCTTTGATTATCGCCATTCCTTCAATGATTTGGTTAGCTTGTTGAAACTTTTAGGACATGTTTGACGTTGTATATTAATAATACATGTATTAATAATTTTATTTAGTTTTACTTTTTTTTTTATATTATTTATTTATTTTTTAATTACTTATTTTATATTAATCAAATCATTAATTATTTATCTTACATCAATAAAATCATTAAATTTAAATTACTATATTACTTTTTAAATAATATTATTTATATTATTATTATTAATTATTAAAAAAATAAAATAATAATTTATTATTTTTATATAAAATATAACCAATCAAATCAAACGAAACATAATCTATCAATCAAATCAAATCTTATATTAACTATCTTTTTTTATTTATTTTTTATTATAATATATTACTTATCTCTATATTATTTATCTTATCTTACACTTCAAACGAACCCTTACCGAATTATATTATAAAATACTACGTAAAAAAATAAAAAATAAAAAAAAACAAGTATTTTTTCAAAAAAATTTAAAATGAAAATTGTACTTTTTTGAAATTGAACTGATATGAGGAAAAATAAAAGATGTAAAAATTAATGTTATTATATTATAGTAAAATCATGTAATTGGTTAAGCAAGATTATAAACTATAGGATGATTTAGACAAATCGATCAAAACTCCTGAAAATGGATTTTAGGTTTGGGATGTGACTTCGATGTTTCATACTGATGTTTCAAATAGTCAATATAAATTGCTTTTATACTATATACAATAAATTTTATTTTTTTTTTTTTGAGAAGATATACAATAAATTTTAAAATAAGTAAAAAATGATTTATCACAAGTCATAACTGACAAAATAATATAAAGAATTCATCCCCAAAAGTTTTTTATTACTACGTTGTTATGAGATGCGCGTTGATGAAATATTTTTTTTCCGTCGGAAAGCTCGTTTTTTAACTAATGATGTCTATGTTATTTCATCGAATTACAAAATACTTCATCTGATTTTTACAATAGTATTATTGAATATTTATTTTTTTTTAGTGTACGTCAGACCTCAACTGTCATAACAATTAATTACGGAGCATGTGCATTATTGTGTGTAACATAATCTATGATATGAAAATTTTGTAATTTAAAAATATTTTGGATGAATAGTTAAATTTTCGATTGAATAAAAAATGAGAACAACTGCTCTTAAAATTTGGTTGCAATCAAAGGGCAAAATTGAAAGTAAATTTTGATATCCTCACATTATATCAAAAATAGTTTTTATAAGGCTCTCAAATATTATAATATAATATAGATAGTATAGATATAATAAGTTAGCTCAATAAGTTATAAGAAATATATTAATTCAGGACAAATAAGAAGAGAAAAAAACGATGTATTATATCCTCCACCATGGTACATGCATCAGATTGGGCCAACTAGGGTACTGAATTACTATTTTAAATAAATAAATGGAGTCGACAGAGTTTGGTAGAATAATTAATAATGAAACTTTTTTACTTGAAAAAATAATATATAACTCAATGATGATGATTCATGATACACCAGCGTTCTTTCATTGTTTGTATGTATAAGGCCATCTTCAACTCATATCCTCATTTTTTCATCCTCTATCCTTTGAAATAGAGATTTGTAATCTTTATTTTTCAAAATCTTCTTCAACCCATATTCTCTATATATTACCAAATACTCCTTTTTAATATTTTTTTTCTTTTACAACACACACATATATAATTTAATAATTATATAATATAGATTTCAACTAAATTATTTCGATTAGTTGATTCAACTAAAAATCGTGTAATTTATTAATAATTATGTATTATATTATTAAGCACAAAATCTAAAAATTTATTTGACTAAATTAAGTCGACAATAAATGTTTGTAATAAATTGTGTTTTTAATAAAATGTTTGTACTAAAATATGTTGTGTTTTTTTATAATTATTTTCATTTTGTGTTTTTTATAAATATTAAAATAACAATTAATTTATGAAAAAAATATAAAAAACTTCAAATAAAATTATCATAATTAAATAAATGAAACACTAAACTAATTACAAAAATTTTAAAAAAAAATCCAACAAAAATAATAAACAAATTACATGCAAGGACTTATTTATAATTTTGGAGGATGGCATTTTCGTAATTAATGTCATCCTTCATATAATCCTTTATATGAACAGAGGATCATTGTAGCACTCTCCAAAATGGAGAGTGCTTTTAGAGGAGGGTTGGAGAGCAATCCCTCCTCTATAATGGAGGGGGGTTGGAGATGCCCTAAGCCAGTGGCGTACCCAGGATTTTCAATCAGGAGAGGCGAATTTAAAAATTTTAAAAAATTAATATATACAACACGGCGTATAATAAATACTATATATTAACTTCATATGTTTTTACTAACACATATCGATATTTCATAATTTGAAAATGTTGAATAATAGCTCGTTATCAACTGTCTTAAATACACATCGATCAATAGGTGGTATCAAACAATCATTTTACAATATATCATCTCCCAACCTATTACGAATTGATTTTTAAGATTTTTATTATTACAAATACTCTCTCTAAATTTATAACGGATGTTAATAATGCTAAATTTAAAATTATATCTATATTTCAAATGATATAATTGATATTTATTTGATTAAATCATTATTTTACAAACAAACTATCTAATTCCTGCAACTTTAAACGACTAATTGTTATTTCGCATGCCAAAAATAAAGTTATCAAATTAGTTTTAAGATGTGTTAACTCCGTTATAGTTAAATCAGGTAGATAAAATCGAGAAACTGAAGCAATTTTTGTTTAACACATTTAAGCCAAAAGGCTTTTCGTTTTCTTTTTAAAAAATATATATACATATAGGACAATACAAAATATAATGCCAAATCTATTTAGCCTAAAATAAATTATAAATTTATTCTTATCTTATTCATCAGATATCATCTTAATCAATAAATAAGTAAATTAATATTTTATAGATATATTATATACATAATACTAAGTTATTTTTAAAAAAAATTCAAGGAGGTGGTTTCTCAATTAAATTTGTATTTAAAAGAGAGATCATGTATGTAGTACTAAATATTTTTAAAATTTCAGGAGGGGCGATCGCACCCTTTTGGAACCATGTAGGTACGCCACTGCCCTAAGCTGCGACCCAATTAAGATCGTACAAGTATATATTTTTCTAATAATATAATATATATGTATATAAGAAATCGTTTTCTAAAAATTAATATTTCAAAAGCTATGCAATTAACATATTTTTATAAGACGCAGATTTTGTCTTTCTCTTATCTGTATCGTGTCCATGGCGTTAGGCAAATCGTATTTAATTTTGTTTTGGAGATCTTTTAGAAAAAATATTTCAATTTTTTTTCACAAAATTTAAAAATTGTATGAAATTTTTTAAATAAAAACTAAAAAATGCTTCCTAAAAAACTCTCCCAAACACTACCTTAATTTCCAATTGAAAAAAATGATTTTCTATTTTTTTAAAAAAATTAATGCTCTTTTGAAATCATATGTTTTTAATTATCACGTGTAAAATATGGGGTAAATGTGGTTGATTTTTTTTTTTTTTTTTTGGATTGAAATGTGTTTGATTTTTTTAAACGTCATGTTTCCAAGATTTTAAATTTTACACAGGGATTTTATGTTTTTCCGTATATTTTTCACAGTAGTGATTAAATAAATAAATAAATTTCTCCCATTCTATTATTCAATGTTAATTTTTTTTTGACATCCAATTCAAACACAACGCTTACCTCGTTTATTGTTACGAATAGGGGTGGTTTTTCGGTATATCATATCAAAAATATGGATATGAAAAAATTTCATACCGATATTGATACTGAAATTCTAAAATTTTGGTATGGAAAAAATACATATTGATATCGTATAGATACTGAAAAAAATTAGGTATACCGAAAAAATGTCTGTATATCGAAAAAATTTCGGTACGGTATGCCAAAAACTCGGTATTTTGATTCGATATGTCAGCCCTAGTTACGAAGGGATATTAGCAAATAAAAAAAAATACATAAACGGCCCTTTAGCAATTTTGACCTTTATTTGATATAAAAACATTTTATGCCTTAATATAATTTTCAGTACGATATATGATATGCGTTTTTCGATATGAAACGATATGCCACTCTGATCCAATGTGCATAAAAAAAAAATGAGCTCCCGAAGAGGTGTCCAAGTTTGTTAAGTATGTGAAATCTTGACGAGATGTCAGGAGTTCGATTTTTCATACCAACAAATTTTTGGATTAGTCTGTCACACAAACCTTGTCTAGTGTGCTTTCTCTGGCTAACGTAGTTTGCAGGTTATATTGTGTTAGTTCGGGGTTTACCCAGTGCGCACCGAAAGTAGCGGCTGCAGGTTCTCACGTCACATAATAATAATAATAATAATAATAATAATAATAATAATAATAATAATAATAATAATAATAATATTCCTCAAAAAAAAATAATAAATATAGATTTGTTGGCCCGCACTACATGCTAATTTCCGTTGGCCTAATTCCAGACATTATGGTGTGTGTGTATGTACAACAAGGAACAAATGGGCTCGTTAGTTTGCATTATATACTTGGCCTAGTTGTCTTTTGAATTAATGGGACCTAGTCAAGGTAGGCTGAAAGAGATTCTGGTGAAATAAAATTCGATTTTACTTTCATATCTATATATCTTTTATTGATTTAATTATAACTATTTTCCATTATCTGTCTTTCTATTATTAATTAATTAAAATAAAAAAACTCGAAAAATTAATTTAATTCTTTTTTTTGGTGTTTTTCTTAAAAATAAAAAATAAAAAATGGTCAAAGTTTATTCCATCGACCTAGCTAGTCGAGTGATTTTCATATTTATACACAGTGTTCATTACATTTAACTCCTCTCATATTTATCACGACTACAAATTTCACTTAAGGGTGTGTTTGAAGTTATACATTATTAATCTACCTATAAATTATATTATCTAGTCTTACGTTTTTTTGTCATATTATTTATCCATCTTTTAATTATTTATCTCACATCAATCAAATAATAAATTATTTATATTACATCAATCAAATCATTGAATTTAAATTACTATATTACTCTTTATAAATAATATTATTCAAATCAAACACACTATAATCTATTAATCAAATCAAATCTTATATTTATAACTATCATTTCTTATTTATTTTTTATTACAATATATTACTTATTTTTATATTATTTATCTTATCTCAAACTTCAAACGATCTTAAATAAACGTAAAAATAACAATCACTCGATTCACTCCGTTGACATTAGTACATATCAAACATATTAACTCCTTTATTAAAAAATTGCTAATATTTTTATAATTTAAAAATCTCTACAACATTCCAAACCTTGTTCAATTTTACTTATATAAATTATAATTGTCGATGTTTTGATAATTATTTTTTTCTTGCTAAAATTTTATATCGTTGTTAGATTATTGAAATTTTAGCATTCAAAAAATAGTAATTAAATATTAGTTTTCAATTAAATTTTATTTTTAATTTTTCGAGAAAATTCTTTACTTATATAATCAAATATAATAACCTGAATCCTTGTTTGAATAAAGTATAATTAAAAATGAGATTAAAGAGCTGTTAATCATGATTAATTAATCGGTTAATTGAGTATCAGCATGTGGGAAATCTCCAGAAAATAATTCAGATTATCTTACTCTTCGAGATACTCTTATTAAGTATTTATGTATTATGTGTTGCATTGATTATATGACATGACTTATTTGCATATATATATGACATTTATTGTGCTGCATTTCATGAGCATCTTGAGCTACATCTTTGTGATATCCAGAATTAGGGTTTTGACCATATCTTGTTAGTTAGGAATGTCAAAACTCAACCCAATTCGTCAACCCGACACAAGTTAACAGGAAAAATATCAGGTTAGAGTTTGGGGTTTTTGGGTTTGGGTCGAATCGGGTTGACCCGAAAGCTAACCCGAAATGACTCGAAACTTTTAATTATTATTATTTTTATATAAAATTAAGATAAATTTACTACATTTTTATACGTTGTATATTTAAAAAAAATTATTATATATTGATATAAAAGATTTTCGCCATTTAATGTTTATTTTGTACAAGTTTTATTTTTTTTTATAATAAGTACACTTTAAACTTTCTACAATTAAAAGTTCAAATTTAAATTAAATATAAGCTTAGATTTTTTATTATGTGATTAAATTAAATATTATTATTATTATTATTGTGTGATTTGAATTTTTTTAATTATTTTGTTAAAAAATTAAAATTAAAATCGGATTGATCGGATTAGTCGAGTTCGGGTTCGGCATTTTCGAGTTGATTCAAATTCGGGTCGGGTTCGGGTTGATGAATTTTTTAGAGTTATTTTTGTCAATCCGACCCGAACTTATCCGGCCCACCGGAATTGACACCTCTATTGTTAGTTGATGGTTGGACACGTTGATCAGTATCAGGGCACCTGTATTTCGGTTGGACACATAGACTCATGTCAGCTCATCGGTATTATTTCCACTATCCGGTATGTGAGCCACCTTTTGGGGCGACGGCGTAGAGTGCTACATACCCATTGCCTATGTTTGATCTTGATAATCTTGGCATCAAGTCTTGGTAATCAGTACACTTGCATACAACATACATGCACATATGATATTGTATATTATATCATATCAAAAAAAAAAATTGTATATTATACTCTCGTACTGAGTGTTTTATGCTCACGTATTCGTATTGTTTTTGGGACACCCTATTCCATGAGGCAAGTTTGCGACTGGATGAGGCGGGTGGTTCCAAGAGAGCATAGGCTACAAATTGACAGTCGTTGAAGATGTTTGTAATCTATTTAAATTTTCAATATTTATGTTATTTGGGTTCATACATTATATTCAATGTGGTTGTATAACTTAAGTATTTACAGATTCCTTTTCTTAAAATTGTAACTGGTTATATTTTTCCCTGTTTAAATTTTGAATATTATTTAATTAAGTTAAATGCATGTGTAAACTCTTGATTAGTAGAGGATCATGGTGCGGGTCACTACATCAATTTTGAAATTATAATTTATATAAATAATATTAATAATTTTAGAATAATGTAAACAAATTTATACTATAAATTTTTTTTCGAATTTTTAAACGGAGAATTAATACGTGAGATAAATAAAAATGTCAAGGAGGTATTTGTTATTTTTACATTTGTAACAAATGTATTTGTAATTGTGAGCAACCTCATGACATGTCAACGTAAGTAACCTTATATATATTTAAAAGGGTTTGACCCCGAAGGGGACCCCATTTCACTTGAGTTAGAGATTTATTGGCTCATGCAGGGATTAAATCGAGGGATGTGCACGAGCGGCAAAGACCTAAAAGAGGAAGCAACATGGTCAATCCCCAGAAAACCCCACAATATTTTAGTAGGAAATATGTTTCACACGAGGATCGAACTTGCAACATTGAGGAATTTTTTCCCACATCACATCGAGTCTTACCAACTCGCCTATGTCCATGTGTACTAACCTTATATGTATTATCGTCAAATAAGATGTCATCCACGATTTATGCTGAAAACATGAGGTATAAGCTTGTGAATTATGATGCGATTAGAAGTTGTGACAAATAAGTAATGAGAAAGTATTCTATAAAGTATAAAATGCAGATGCAAAACAAATTTTTTTGTCATGCATTTTAAAACTTTGAAGTGCATCATTTTCATAAAATATATATTTTTCTGCAAAGAGACGAGCTCATGAACTTATAAGTTATAATTGGTATCAATGACAATTCTACTATGAATATTGGATATGATATTAAATGTTGTCAGTAGATATTGACAATATTCGACATAACATGCAGTGAAAATATTAAAAGAAAAAAAAAACGAAACAAATTATAAAATACTCAACAATAATTAATCACAAGTAGAAAGTACTTGTGCAGTACCTCAGAGCAAAATGCTTCACCATAAATTTTGTAAATAATTTTTAAAAAATCCTAATACTAATCAAAATTTAATTTTAAACGTCTACTGAATGTAAAACAAGAAAACTCAATAAATGAAGTTGATTCTTGATGCCAAAATACGAAAGCAACACGAGCCTTTGACCGATCTTAAATGCTCTCAAATCTTCAAGGCAATCAAGTAAATTAGACCAATGGTTGTACAAACGAGCTTCCAATATGATTCAAAAATCTTCTCAATTGTATGCTTACGCTCTCACGAAAAGTCCTTTTTCTAGGATCCAAAAGACTTGATATTGATAGGATCGAGCATGGTGTGTAGAGGAGGTGAATACACACTTTTAAAATATTTTGAGCTACAAGAGCTCGATTTTTGAAATATTGAGCACCGATGAATTAAATCGAGTTTGGTTTTCAAACCAAGCGGAAGACACTCGAAATAATCCTTCTTAGAAACTAATTTAACATTTTGTAAATCATTTTAAAAGGATGCAAGTTGAAGTAATGAAAGCGTTTTAGTTGAAGCATTTTATCAAACACTTTGAATGCAACATTTAGATATTTTATCAAACACATAAAATGCTTCAACAATGCAATCCAAAATAGTAGCAATGAATAAATGCAAGAAATAAAAAGACTCGGATTTGTTTATGGATGTTCGGAGATTTCAACAACTCCTACGTCACCCCTTCTTCCTCCTTGGAAGGATCCACTAGAAGACTTTGATTTATACAAGCTATTTGTACAAACTCAATCCAAGACTAGGACTTACCATTGCCTATCTTAGAACTCCTAGCAACCACTCGATTGTAGACCGCAACCTCACAATCCGCATATAGTTTTTTGTCTTTATGCCAAAACTACAAACACGATCTTTAACGTCTTTGTGTAAAGACTCTCACTCAACTAATCTATGAAATACATCTCTCTTTTATATGTGAGTGAGTTGGATGTGAAGAACTTGACTTTTCACGCTCAAGAATTCTAATGTGTTCTTCACACCTTGGGCTTTGCTCTCAACTAGCTGATTTCTTCAAGTAGGTTGCCCATACTTTGAACCTCCTTCAATAGCTTGTGTTTGAACTCCAAGATGTTGTATTTATAGGCTCCAAGAGTGATATAGCCGTTAGACACAAAAATAGAGCTTAAAATACTTTTGTACTGTTTCTGTACCTTTTCTGGAGCTAAACTGAATTTTACTAAACTGATCTTGGTAAACTGAATTTGGTGCGAAACTGGTACTGTAGCAGTTTTGGCACTGTAGCAGTTGAGCGATCTTCAGTTTGGGTAGGTAAACTACTCTTGGTCAAATTTAGTTTAGGTAGTAGTTTAGCAACTTCCGAGCCATGTGATTAGTCTAGCTCTGTATCTCTTGATTCGTTGATTTCTGGGCAAAGTGATTAATACAAAATTGTAGCCCTTGATCTTATCTTTTCAACGCCACCAGAATCAATCAATTCGGAGTTCATATGCAAAATTTATATTCGAAATACCAGAGCTGCTCAAAATCAGTTTAGCACAGAACCGATTGAGTGCATGCGAGTAGTTTAGTGCTATATCTCTTGATCCGTTAATTTCTGGGCAAAGTGATAAACATAAAGTTGTAGCCCTTGTTCTTAGATTTCTACGGAATCAAGAATCACTCAATTCGGAGTTCATATGCGAAAGTTATGCTTAATAAACCAGACTGTTGCAGAAATTCTGCTCTGCAGAATTTCACTTCCGCACCAGTAACTTCAACTCCGTTTAGAATCTACTTAGGATCCGATTCAGTCTTCAACTTGTGAATATGATTTGTAGATAATTCTCTTATCTGTCCAACGCATGGTGAATCGTTCCATTCGAATAATTGAGCTGCAATATATGGCCAAATTACCATAACTGCTTGAGGTAAACTGATGGTGTGTTTGCTGCTAAACTGATCCGATTCAGTTTGGTATTGCAACGTCAGTTTGGCCAAGATAACATCCGTTTTTGCTCAACTGACGTGAAATACAATACGTTTCAAATTGAGTTTTCTTTGCATTTTCTTTGGCGGCTAATCATTTGGATCACTGAGATGTAAGATATCATTGAAACACTGGATCTCGCCAGAAATTCAGTTTAACTAATTTCGAGTTTTGGCTTCCAACTTGAGTTATCAACTTCACACTTAGAATAAATATGTTAGAAACACAATAACAAGTTTTGTTATCATCAAAATTAGGATTGCTTGTGTTTCAAAAACCCAACAATCTCTCCCTTTTTGATGATCACAAAACTTGGATAAAAATATGAATATTTTAAACTCAAGTAATGCAAAAAATCATATTTTTATCTAATATATTTCTCCCCCTTTTTGTGTGAATCAAAAAGATTAAAAAAAAATTCTCCCACTTAAAATTATAATTAGCTCTCCCCCTATATTTTATAAAGGTAGAGGGGGTGACTAACTCATGAAAACAATTTCAATTAAATATGTATGCAAAAAATAAATTTTCATCCTCACTTGATTATTTTGGTAAAAGAGATCGCATTTCGGAACAACAATGCCGAAACAAAAAAAAATGAGGGAAGTGTTTGAAAATATCACATGCTATGAATTTTAGTCACTCACAAAGATCAAGAGATAATTAAAAATTGACTTGACCAAATCATCTTTCATATTTCTCTACTTTTGCCACCATATATAGTCAACAAGTATAAGTAGATCAAGAAGTTGTAAAATATCATTGTGATCCCAAAACAAGTAAGCTTATGATGTGTCTCTTCAATGAATGATTCTAAAAAGATTTAAGCATGTAGAGGGTATTCACATAGAAAAATAATGATCTCACAATGATTTTATTTCTCATCTTTTTCACAAACACAAGTGATTACTTATGCAAGTAGAAAAAGTACATTGGAACTCAAATTATTTTTATAAACGGATTTGATATTTGAAATTATAAAGCGCAAGTATATGAAAGATACAATTCAAGTCAAAAATCATTACTCTCCTTATCTTTATAATATGATCATAAAAGAATTTTAAAGAGCAAACAAAAAGTGTTGTAGCATATGACATTTCATAAATTTTAAATTTTCAAAAATATGAAATGCACAAATAGTTTCAACATAAATAAAACAAGTTGAGCAACTAGCAAACTTCATCAAAAATTAACAAATATAACTCGAACCGCCAAGCAACACAAAGTCAAGATTGACATACCAACTGAAATATTCATAAATCATTTAAGCGTCCCTTTTATATATTTAAGCACAACTACTGATGTAAGGGAATTGACTAGACATGCTTGATATCAACAACATGCTAGCACAAATAGAACATCATATTGGCAGTCAACTCAAGTGCTCTTCTCAAAGCTAATTTAAAAATGAGTGTACCGAGTTTTCTTGACGATGTATGGCTGCGATTCAAGGTAATAAGTCTCTTAAATTGATGAGTGCAACATCCTTGAGCTTCTGGACAAAAACACCAACTCATATCCTATGCTATGTTTTCTGCGGCAGCACACTGGTTCAACTTTATAGAATAAACTGCTTTTTCTCGGGAATCACCAGGCTCCAAATTTTATACCGCTGCGATCCTCTATGTGTCTAGTTTACAATGCAAAAAGCGGTTTGTCGTTTGGTCACTTGAGCAGAGAGTTATGCCATTTTTCCCAAAGTCGCTACAAGCTGCCAGAAAACTCAACTATGCATATATATATGTTAGAAAAATCATGAAAAATGAATTTTTAAGATCAAAATCAGTTTCAAATGCTATTTCAAGAACAACCGCTCAGATACCAATTGATAGGATCGGTTGAAAGTCTGGGGGGGGGGTGAATATACTTTCAAGCAATTTATGAGAATATTTTGAACTTGATCGGTTAATGAACAAGCTCGATGATTATCTTAGTGTCGAATACAGTTTGGCAAACAAGATATGTGCGGAAAGATGTCAAACTGTAGATTTGAAAACACTGATTAAATATCAGTTTAAGGTATGTGGTGAGTGATGAATAAACTGAAAGTGACACACGTGGTTGTTTAACAAAAACTTCTTCTTGGAATTTTCCATTTAAGAAAGCACTTTTAACGTTCATTTGATAAACTTTGAAATTTTTGAAGGAGGCATACGCAAGAAATATTCTTATGGCTTCCAGTCTGGCTACTGGTGCATAAGTTTCATCATAGTCAATTTCTTCTTCTTGTCTGTATCCTTGGGCTACTAATCTTGCTTTATTTCTTACCACATTTCCTTCTTCATTAAGCTTGTTTCTAAAAACCCATCGAGTGCCAATAACTGATTGATCTTTAGGTCTTGGAACAAGATCCCAGACTTCATTTCTAGTAAACTGATTTAACTCTTCTTGCATGGCCTCTATCCAGCAGTTGTCAGCCAATGCATCTTCGATTTTCTTGGGCTCTACTTGGGATATAAAGGCTGCATGAAGGAGTTCTTTAATCATTTGCCCTCGAGTCCTTAGTGGTGCCGTAGGATTACCTATTATTGAACTGAGTGGATGCTTTTTGGACCATTTAAATCTAGTATTAGGATGATATCCACTGATCACTTGTGTTTCTAAGTCTTGATTAGTCATGTTTTCTTGATTGACTTCTGTTTCTTCAAAGTGAGGATGAAGATCTTGAGTCTCTTGATGCTGCTCTTCAATATTCTCAACTGTGTGGGTTTGATGACCATCAATTGGTTGAGTAATGTTACGATCCTCAACTACTGAGTCCACTAGTTCTGGTTCAGGAGATTGAAGTGTTCTTGTAGGTGGTGAATGTAGTGACCCTTACCCGGATCACCTACTAAACAGAACTTAGGCATGCAATTAACTTAATTAAACAGAAATCAGAATTCAACTGCGGAAACCATAACATTTATACAATCCCAAGAAAAGAAATCTGTAAATATCCAAAATAATATACAACCAAATTGAATAGCTGTATAAACCCAAACAACAGAATAAAAACCTAAATGAAGCTCCAGCTGATCAACCACTGCCTAGCCCTTCTTGGATCCACCCGCCTCGTCCAATCGCAAACCTGCCCCATGGAATAGGGTGTCCAGAAACACAGAGTACGAGATGTGAGCATAAAATGCTCAGCACGAGAGTATGAGTATACATGCATGCAAAGTGAACTCCATATAAACTCGATGTCAAGGATCAGATAACAGAGACAGACCGGGCCCTGGTATATAGCACGCTGTGACGTCGCT
This sequence comes from Henckelia pumila, assembly GCF_033568475.1. Lineage (NCBI taxonomy): Eukaryota > Viridiplantae > Streptophyta > Magnoliopsida > Lamiales > Gesneriaceae > Henckelia > Henckelia pumila. The sequence continues at coordinate 63,998,946 of NC_133122.1, read as the reverse complement.
TCAGGAGGTGGCTCTCATACCAAAATACCAGTGGATATGCCGGACCCAAATCGATGGAAGTCCAACCACTAACAGGATAGGGAAAAACCCTACTAACAGACATATGAGATAGCTCAATATGCAAATGAATGCAGCATAAATCAATGACATATAAATCATGCAGTCACATAATACATGCATACTCAGTTCGGATATCTCGAACAGTACGTTCGTACCTCAAATACTAGGCAAGTGCTATCAGCCCTAGGTCCACGCCTATAATCCGCGCTACACTGCCAAATGATACTACTATCATTATAGCGCTCTAAAAGCCTTAACTAAGCTAAAGCATACTCCTAAATATTTTTAGGAAGCAAAAGCTATACCTTCGTCCGTCGTTAGCCCTTTGCTGTCGATTGCCTCAAAACTAGGCCACAGTTTCGCTACAACGCCTGGACTGCTATGCCACTTCCGGATTCCCAACGGGATGCCTAGAATGCCCTAGATCTAAGCTGGAAGACTGAAGAAACGAGAGAAAAGAGGTGATCGGTGCACTCAAAACTGAATCTCGGCCCTCCTATTTATAGACGGAGTTCGGGCCGTTCGAACTGGACTTCAGAGCGTCCGAACACGTTCGGATCGTCCGAGCTGGACTTCGGATCGTCCGAACCCAATATTACGTCATTGATTATGTCAGCATAATGACGTCATCCATGATGACTGTCGGCAGCACGATCGGAGCGTCCGAACCACTCTTCGGACCGTCCGAACTCACCAACGGAGTCTCCAAACCCGACAATCCTCTACCCAGTATCGAGCATTCTGAATCCCTTTCCGAAATCTGCTAATCCATCTGGGACTCCCTTAATCACGTTTTATTACATCTAAACATGATCGTATTATAATTACTTGTAAATCGTTAATTCTGGATACGGGTTACTATATTCTCCCCCACTTAAGATATTTCGTCCTCGAAATCCGATCTTAAGTACCGAATGTAAAACAACAATCCAAAACATTCTTTATTCAGCTAAACGATTACAGAGTTCACAACTGATTACAACTCAAAATGAAATCAAAACAACTCAGGATGTTCTTTACGCATCCTGCTTTCGAGTTCCCAAGTAGCTTCCTCAGCGCCTCTACGCTGCCATTGAACTAAAACCAAATGAATGACTTTGTTCCGCAAGACCTTATCCTTATGATCCAGGATACGAATATGTCTTTCAACATAGGTCAAATCCTTATCCACTTGAACTTCAGACCGCTGCAGAATATGAGACGGATCTGCCACATACCGTCGCAACAGAGATACGTGGAACACGTTGTGAATACTGGACAGATACGGTGGCAAAGCCAAACGATAAGCGAAATCGCCAATACTCTCCAAGATCTCAAACGGACCGATAAATCTGGGAGACAACTTGTCCTTAAGGCCAAATCTGAGAATCCTGCAGAAATGTGACACTCTCAGAAACACTTTCTCCCCGACATCAAACTGCAAAGGCCTACTCTTAGTGTTAGCATAGTTGTCCTGACGATCCTGTGCAGTCTTAATCTATTTCTTGATCTGATCAACAATATCTACTGCCTGCTGGATAAACTCTGGTCCCTCAGCCTGTCTCTCCCCCACTTCTTCCCAGAAGAGTGGAGTACGACAACGTCGCCCGTACAACGCCTCAAAAGGTGTCATCCCAATGCTAGTATGATAGCTGTTGTTGTACGCGAACTCGATCAATGACAAATGATCTTGCCAGGCTGAACCAAAATCCATAACGCACGCTCGAAGCATATCCCCCAAAGTACGGATAGTGCGCTCTGACTGACCATCTGTCTTCGGATGATAGGCAGTACTCAAACTGAGAGTAGTACCCATCGCACGCTGAACACTCCCCCAGAACCTAGAAGTGAACCTGGAGTCTCGATCGCTGACAATGCTCACAGACACTCCATGAAGTCGAACGATCTCCTGAACATACAGACATGCCATGCTATCCACAGAGTACTCTCGATTATAGATGATGAAATGCGCTGACTTGGTGAGTCGGTTGACCACAACCCAGATAGCATCACAATTCCTCGAGGACATCGGCAAATGGGTCACAAAATCCATCGTGATAAACTCCCATTTCCACTCAGGAATAGGCAGACTGTGAAGCAAACCTCCAGGTCATCGGTGTTCTACCTTGACTTGTTGACACACCAAAAATCTCGAAACATACTGATACACGCTGTGTTTCATCCCCTTCCACCAAAACCGAATACGTAGATCCTTGTACATCTTGTTACTTCCCGGATGAATACTCAACTTGGTGCGATGTGCCTGAGACAAGATCTCCTCTCGCAACTCTTCATCCTGCGGAATCACAAGCCTACCAGACAAACACAAAAAACCATCTGATTGATAGTGAAATCCACACGAGTTACTCTCGTTAGCTAGGCGAGCTAAACGCTGGGTCTTCGAATCAGACATCTGAGCATCTCGAATCCTCGAATACAAAGCTGGCTCAGATAGTATCGCAAACATCTGGATACTCTGCATACCTTTCTTATGCTTGAAGGTATACCCCAAAGTACAACAGTCACTGATCGCACTAGACATCGAACAAGTCTGCAGTGCGGATAGTCGCACCTTGCGACTCAAAGCATCAACGGTGAGATTAGTAGCTCCCGGATGGTACTTAATCTCGCAATCATAGTCTTTAAGCAAGTCCATCCAACGTCTCTGCCTCATGTTCAACTCCGCCTGAGTGAACAAATACTTGAGACTCTTGTGGTCGGTGAAAATCTCAAATTTCTCGCCATACAGATAATGACGTCAGATCTTCAAAGCGAACACAATGGCTGCCAATTCCAAATCATGGACTGGATAGTTGTCCTCGTGAAGCTTCAGCTGTCTAGAAGCGTATGCAATCACATGCCCATTCTGAGTCAGGACACAACCTAACCCCTGAAGAAAAGCATCAGTGTACACCACATACTTTCCAAATCCTGACGGTAATGCCAACACCGGCGCAGAAGTCAACCGCCGTCGAAGCTCACAGAAATTCTCCTCACACTCGGAGGACTACTCGAAATCCACACCCTTGCGGGTAAGCTGCGTCAACGGTCGAGCTAGCTGAGAGAAGTTCAGAATGAAGCGTCGATAATATCCTGCTAGACCCAAAAAACTATGGATCTCAGCAACTGTCGTTGAACGCGACCAATTCAGCACAGCTTCAATCTTGCTCGGATCAACAGAAATCCCTTCCCTGGATATAATATGGCCAAGAAAGACCACTCGATCCATCCAAAACTCACACTTGCTCAGTTTGACGTACAACTGCTCGTCTCGAAGAGTTTGCAGTACCACTCGCAAGTGAGAAACATGTTCTTCCGCATTACGCGAATACACCAAGATGTCGTCAATGAAGACCACGACAAACTTGTCCAAATACTCCCTGAAGACACGGTTCATCAGATCCATAAATATAGTCGGCGCATTAGTCAATCCAAATGGCATCACTAGAAACTCGTAATGCCCATAGCGAGTACGAAATGCAGTCTTGGCTATATCCTGATCTCGGACTCTCAACTGATGATACCCAGATCTCAAGTCAATCTTGGAGTAAACCGAAGTACCCTGCAGCTGATCAAACAAGTCATCAATGCGAGGCAACGGATACTTGTTCTTCACAGTAACTCGATTCAGCTGCCGATAGTCAATGCACAACCGCATAGACCCATCCTTCTTATTTACAAAAAGAACAGGAGCTCCCCAAGGAGATACACTAGGACGAATGTACACCTTGTCCAAAAGATCCTGTAACTGATTCTTCAACTCACGCATCTCTGATGGAGCCAGACGATACGGTGCTCGAGAAATAGGCGAAGTACCCGGCATCAATTCTATGCCAAACTCGACTTCCCTAGCAGGAGGAAAACCCGGAATCTCATCTGGAAATATATCTGGAAATTCATCCACAACATGAATGCTCTCTATCCCAATACTCTCAGCGGACAAATCAACTGCATAAATAAGGTAACCTTCCCCGCCAGACTCTAGAGCTCGACAGGCTCTCAAAGCTGATATCAAAGGCATCGGGGGTCGCGCTTCCTCACCATAGAAAAACCAGCTATCACTCCCATCCGGATGAAAGCGTACTAATCTCTGATAGCAATCCACTGAAGCTCGATAGGTAGTCAGCATGTCTATCCTCAGAATACAATCGAAATCGTCCATCGCAAGGACCATGAGATTCGCCAACAGAATGTTCCCTTCGAACTCTAAAGGGCAACCCATCACTAGACGCTTGGCCAAAGCAGATTGACCCGTCGGAGTAGAAACAGAAACTACTACGTCTAGTGCAATGCATGGTAACTTATGCCTCTTAACAAAACATGCAGAAATGAAGGAATGAGATGCACCAGTGTCAATAAGTACGATATCAGGTATACCATAAAGTAGAAATGTACCTGCGATGACCTTCTCATTCTCCTCCACAGCCTGATCATGTCTCAAGGCAAACACCTGACCAGAAGCCCACGGCCTCAAATGAGAACTCCCAGCAGACTGTCCCTGCGACCTCTGCTGAACGGTGGCCTGAGAACCTGATCCTGAACCAGAACCGCCTTCCCCAGATAGTGGACAATCCCTCCGGATATGACCAACCCTCCACATCGGAAACAAGCTCCAGAAGCTCTACGACACTTGTCTGACGGATGGTTCTTCCCGCAATGGTCGCATTTGTCCTTCTTCCCAAAGCGAACAACACCTCCAGAACCAGAGGAAGAAGTAGATCCAGACTTCTTGAATGATTGGGCATGGGGACCCAAAGAACTAGCAGGCCTCGACTGAGAGAAAGACCTGTTCCACCGAATGCTGTCCTCTGCCTAGTGACAACGGCTCACCAAACCCTCGTAGGACATGTCATCGCCGACCGCCACACGCTCGTGGATCTCAGGGTTAAGGCCCTGAAGAAACAGATTATACTTCATCCCAGAGCTGTCAGCAATCTCGGGGCAATAGGATAGCAGATCAAAGAACTTCTGCTGATATTCGTCAATAAACATGGCTCCCTGTCGCAGACTCAGTAGCTCGCCCGCCTTCGACTGACGGAGTGCAGGAGGAAAATACAGCTTCTGAAAAGCTGTGCGGAACTCGGCCCAGGTGGCCACTCCTCTTGCCGTAACAAAGGGTGCAGAAGTAAACCTCCACCACCTACGAGCTCGCCCATCTAGAAGATAGCCAAGGGTCTCCATCTTCTGCTCCTCGGTGCAGTGGAAAGTCTGAAAAGTCGTCTCCATGCGGTCTAATCAGTTCTCCGCATCATCCGAAGACTCACCTCCAACCAAGGGCTTCGGTGCCATCTGTAAGAATCGGCGAATGCTAAAACGTTCTTCATCACGACGACGATGATGACGGTCCCGATGACGCTCACGATCATCATCTCCCCAGCGTCCACCTCCACTACCATGACTAATCTAGTCATCGAAGTTCGCCATCTACAAAAGTAGCTCACGGTTACCTTATGCAGAATCTAAATCCCAAGAATATTATGCATGCTCTGATACCATAAATATAGTGACCCTTACTCGGATCACCTACTAAACAGAACTTAAGCATGCAATTAACTTAATTAAACAGAAATCAGAATTCAACTGCTGAAACCATAACATTTATACAATCCCAAGAAAATGAATCTGTAAATATCCAAAATAATATACAACCAAATTGAATAGCTGTATAAACCCAAACAACATAATAAAAACCTAAACGAAGCTCCAGCTGATCAACCACTGCCTAGCCCCTCTTGGATCCACCCGCCTCGTCCAATCGCAAACCTGTCCCATGGAATAGGGTGTCCAAAAACACAGAGTACGAGACATGAACATAAAACGCTCATCACGAGAGTATGAATATACATGCATGCAAAGTGAACTCCCTATAAACTCGAGGTCAAGGATCAGATAACAGAGACAGACCGGACCCTGGTATGTAGCACGATGTGCCGTTGCTTCAGGAGGTGGCTCCCATACCAAAATACCAGTGGATAAGCCGGACCCAAATCGATGGAAGTCCAACCACTAACAAGATAGGGAAAAACCCTACTAACAGACATCTCGAACGAGATAGCTCAATATGCAAATGAATGCAGCATAAATCAGTGACATATAAATCATGCAGTCACATAATACATGCATACTCAGTCCGAATATCTCGAACAGTACTTTCGTACCTCAAATACTAGGCAAGTGCTATCAGCCCTAGGTCCACGCCTATAATCCGCGCTATACTGCCAAATGATACTACTATCATTATAGCGCTCTAAAAGCCTTAACTAAGCTAAAGCATACTCCTAAATATTTTTAGGAAGCAAAAGCTATACCTTCGTCCGTCGTTAGCCCTTTGCTGTCGATTGCCTCAAAACTAGGCCACAGCTTCGCTACAACGCCTGGACTGCTATGCCACTTCCGGATTTCCAACGGGACGCCTAGAATGCCCTAGATCTAAGCTGGAAGACTGAAGAAACGAGAGAGAAGAGGTGATCGGTGCACTCAAAACTGAATCTCGGCCTTCCTATTTATAGACGGAGTTCGGGCCGTCCGAACTGGACTTCGGAGCATCCGAACACGTTCGGATCATCCGAGCTGGACTTTGAATCGTCCGAACCCAATATTACGTCATTGCTTACGTCAGAATAATGACGTCATCCATGACGACTGTCGGCAGCACGATCGGAGCGTCCGAACTCGGACTTCGGACCGTCCGAACTCACCAACGGAGTCTCCGAACACGACAACCCTCTACCCAATATCGAGCGTTTTGAATCCATTTCCGAACTCTGCTAATCAATCTGGGACTCCCTTAATCACGTTTTATTACATCTAAACATGATCATATTATAATTACTTGTAAATCGTTAATTCTGGATACGGGTTACTACAGTGAAACTTCGTCTTCACTTTCATTCTAACTGTCAATGTCTAGTTGTATTTCCTGAAACAGGTCTGAGAGTTGATGAGTATTAGTTGCAACATCATTAATGAGATCTTCGTCAAAGACAATGTGAACTAATTCTTCAACATTTAGAGTTCTCTTGTTGAAGACTCTATATGCTTTGCTGATTGAGGAATATCCTAGAAATATACCTTCATTTGACTTTGCATCAAATGCAGTCAGATGACTTTTACCATTGTTATGAATGTAGCACTTGCTCCCAAAGATTTTGAAGTAAGATACATTGGGTTGTCTGCCATTCCAGATCTCATATGGGGTTTTAAAAAATTTCTTGCATATCATTGATCTGTTCTGAGTATAGCAAGCAGTGTTCACAGCTTCTGCCCAAAATCTTTGAGAAACTTTGGAGTCAGCTAACATGGTTCTTGCAGCTTCTTTAAGAGTACGATTTTTTCTTTCTGCAACACCATTTTGTTGTGGTGTTCTAGCTGCTGAGAATTCATGTTTGATTCCATAATGTTCTAAAAAGGAAGATAAGGCTTGATTGACAAATTCAGTTCCTCTGTCACTTCTGATTCTGTTAATCTTACTTGATTTTTCATTAAAGAGTCTTTTGAAAATCTTGATCAGTTGAGAAGTGGTTTGATCTTTTGATTTTAAGAAAATGACCCAAGTAAATCGTGAGTAGTCATCAATGATGACAAGAGTATACCTCATTTCCCCTATACTTATTACTGGAATTGGACCAAATAAGTCCATGTGCAACAGTTCCAGACAACGGGAAGATGAGTTATAACCCTTGTTTTTAAAAGATGACCTAACTTGCTTCAAGTAGGCTGCCCATACTTTGAATCTCCTTCAATAGCTTGTGTTTGAACTCCAAGATGTTGTATTTATAGGCTCCAAGAGTGATATAGCCGTTAGACACAAAAATAGAGCCGTTAAAATACTTTTGTACTGTTTCTGTACCTTTTCTGGAGCTAAACTGAATTTTACTAAACTGATCTTGGTAAACTGAATTTGGTGCGAAACTGGTACTGTAGCAGTTTCGGCACTATAGCAGTTGAACGATCTTCAGTTTGGGTAGGTAAACTACTCTTGGTCAAATTCAGTTTAGGTAGTAGTTTAACAACTTCCGAGATATGTGATCAGTCTAGCTATGTATCTCTTGATTCGTTGATTTTTGGGCAAAGTGATTAATACAGAAGTGTAGCCCTTGATCTTAGCTTTCCAACGCCACCAGAATCAATCAATTCGGAGTTCATATGCAAAAGTTATACTCGAAATACCAGAGCTACTCAAAATCAGTTTTGCACAGAATCGATTGAATGCATGCGAGTAGTTTAGTGATATATCTCTTGATCCGTTAATTTCTGGGCAAAGTGATAAAAATAAAAGTTGTAGCCCTTGTTCTTAGCTTTCCACAGAATCAAGAATCACTCAATTCGGAGTTCATATTCGAAAGTTATGCTTAATAAACCAGACTGTTGCAAAAATTCTGCTCTGCAGAATTTCACTTCCGCACTAGTAACTTCAACTCCGTTTAGAATCTACTTAGGATCCGATTCAGTCTTCAACTTGTGAATATGATTTGTAGATCATTCTCTTATCTTTCCAACGCATGGTGAATCGTTCCATTCGAATAATTGAGCTTCAAGATATGGCCAAATTACCAGAACTACTTGAGGTAAACTGATGGTGTGTTTGCTGCTAAACCGATCCGATTCAGTTTGGTATTGCGATGTCAGTTTGGCCAAGATAACATCCGTTTTTGCTCAACTAACGTGACACACAATATGTTCCAAATTGAGTTTTCTTTGCATTTTATTTGGCGGCTAATCATTTGGATCACTGAGATGTAGGATATCATTGAAATACTGAAGCTCGCCAGAAATTCAGTTTAGCTAATTTCGAGTTTTGGCTTCCAACTTGAGTTATCAACTTCACACTTACATTAAATATGTTAGAAACACAATAACAAGTTTTGTTATCATCAAAATCAGGATTGCTTGTATTTCAAAAACCCAACAGATATTATTGACTTAAATTCAAAATTGAATTTGCCAGGATAAGTAACATTGCTAACTTGAAAGATCGATCTGGAATATTTCATCCGTTGGGGGTTTTATAACTTTCTCGAGATCATTTTCAGATTGGTGGAATCATTTGGTTGCTACCAGGATGCCAGGGAGATTGAACTAGTTGCCGCAGTCATGTGGAACATTTGGCTCAACCGAAATAATGTGATCTGGAATGGCATTTGCTCCTCGGCCACTCATGTCTATCGATCAGCACTTGATCTTCTTTCACAATGGAAAAAAGCTCATTCCCAACTTAATCTCAATCATGGAGCAAACCAATCGATTGGTGCTTGCATATGGCAAAGACCTCCTGAGCATGTTCTCAAATGCAATGTTGATGCCACTCTCCTTCCAGATCCTCCTCTTGTCGGTTTCGGTTGTCTCGTCCGAGACTCTTATGGTATTGTTCTAGCAGCAATTCACGGCAGAGTCCACGGCAGTAATGATCCAGCTTTGGCTGAAGCTCTAGCCATTCGTGAAGCTCTTAGTTGGATAAAGGATCTTCATTTCCCTTCAATCATCGTGGAATCAGATGCGTTAACAATTACCGATGCTCTTAATAATTCTATTCTGGATTGCTCAGCCTTGAATCTCATCATAGAAGACTGCAAACTTCTCGCTCGAGATGTTTCATCTTGTACTTTTGTTTTTGCCAGACGATCAGCGAATTAGGCTGCCCATGCTTTAGCTAGGGAGACTGTTTCTATGCCTGATCTAGTGGGTAGATTAGTTCCCTCTCCTGCTGTTATTTCGAAAGCTATTGTACCGAACTTGACTTATTAATAGATGTTTCTCTTTTTGTGTCAAAAAAAAAAAAATATTTTAAAACTTGAAAAGATTTTAGGAAGTTACTCGATCTTCATGGATTACAACAGCCAACAAATATAGTTATCGAAAGAAAACCATATTAGAAAAAAAAAATCAAAATATGAGATTTTAACTACTATAAATTTCTTCTCATGAAAGATATAAAAATTTAGATTATTGTCGTAACCATCGAAGTAACGTCCGAGGAAAGCTCAGAACTATTTTGGGGAAAAAAAAATTAGTAGAATGATAATTGGGAGGCAAGTTTTCTGAAGCCAAAGTTCCCCAAATTTCCTGAATAGTAAAGACTCCAGTGAATTCCATGGGAAGCTATGGCTCTTTTTTAAGCTAAAACATGGCAGATTAATGGAAGTTGTAATCAAATCACCGCTAACAAAATTTCCCGCCATTTCCTCATTCGCCGCTTCCTCCAACTGCTGGTCGATGCTTTCACTCCGTTCATGACTCTGCCGCTCAATCGGTATCTCAATCTCTCCACGAAACTACTACTCCCGATCAATCTGTTCGTCTCATTCTCTTCCAATACTTCGTTCCGTTTATCGAGGGCAAACCCTAGATTCAAGACTATGTCGTCCACCTCTCGCCCCTCTGCATTCGATGTCCTCATGTCCAATGCTTCCAAGAAAAAGCAGTCACAGCAGCAATCCTCTCCCAGAAAGCGCAAGAGCCCCGCTGACATCTCAAAAACTTCTACTTTGAACCCCAACGGCAGTGATTCAGGTAGTTCCGTTACTAAATCGATCGAAAGTGCTGCTGAGAATGGCCAATTGATCCCCAAGAATTCAAATTTAGGCCAAACTGGAAATGCCCTCGTTGAGACTTTGTCAAAAGATGGCGAACAAGTTGCAATGGTTCCAACCATAGCTGAAGATACTCGTGCATCGGGGAGCTCGAATCAGGAGAAGGTTAAAAGTAAAGAATTAAAGTCCAAACAGGGTGGGTTGGGGACTGCTGATCGGGATAAAGATTCGGCGGTGGTGAAGAAGCCTAGGTTGTCCATTAGTCCCGACGAGAGCTTAGTCGAGTTAAAGAAAAAGGCTGTGAACTTCAATGTGAATAGGGCAGCATATTGGGCAGTGGGGGAGCGGGTGCCTTTTATGTTCGTAGTTAAGGTTTTTGATGCTATATCAAAGGAATCTGGGAGAATTGCTATCACCGAGATTGTGTGCAATATGCTTAGGACTGTGATTGAGACCACACCGGATGATTTAGTGGCTGTAGTGTACCTCTTGGCAAATAGGATTGCATCTGCGCATGAGGGGTTGGAGCTAGGAATTGGGGATGCTTCAATTATCAAGGCCCTTGCAGAGGCTTGTGGGGCTAAAGAAGCACATGTTAAGAAGCAGTACAAGGTGATGAGTTTATTCTAGATGATTGTTGGGTTGCAGTTGAAAGTTTCGGAACTTTTCTATTTTAAATTGCATAATTATCACATGGAATGCGATAAGATTTGCCACGCTGGTAACTGGGAAGCATGGATTTTTAGTGAGTCTAGAATGAAAATTTATGTGGATGTGGCATAAAACTAAGAGGCGAGTTTAATTTTTTTTATTTTATTTGTTAAGAAATGCTTTCTGTATCATCAACAAAAGTTCTGAAAATGTTAGGCATTCCTCGAATTCAGAGGCACCTGGTCTGCCAACAACACTTCTAATTTCCTTGGCATAATACTTAGAAACACGAAAACATATGAGATTTTAATAAAATATCTACATGATGGCAGATTTTCTGCAATGAATAAAAATTAGTTTATGAGTGAACAATGTGATCGTGGATCTGTGGTGGTAATTTCCATAGTTCATGCTAATGCAGGTGATGTTTTTATGCTGTTTGAGTTGTGGTTGATTGTACTCCCAGTCAACTTTTGGTTTGTTCTAGCTTTTATGTGTTTTGTTATGAGTACCTATGATGGACCTGTTTTTATCTTTGTTAAATGTTTCCATTTTCTCCTATCAAGGAGTTTTTTGAATTCATCATTTCAATGTTAACTATGATAGGAGCTTGGAGATCTGGGTCTTGTGGCTAAAGCCAGTCGATCATCACAACCTTTGATGCGCAAACCAGAAGCATTAACTGTTGCCAAAGTTTTTGATACTTTTCGGCTTATTGCAAAGGTACTTGAGTTCAGTTTGGTCATCCTTTTATATGATTTGGGGTCGAAGAAGATGTTTCTGTTGTGACTTGTCTGTTATATATTTGTTTTCTGTTCAGATTTTACATATTCCTTTGTTTTATTTGAAACATTTTTTTGTCAATGCCGTATTAACTTGCACCATCCAAGAATAGGGCCCTCACTCCACCTGTTTAAATGCAAGAAGAATATGATATGCTTAATCAGTTTTGCTTTTGTTATCCCTTTTATTGAGCTACGGTACTATAGACAACTGTACCGGGAATGTAGTGGAAGTTCTATTTTATTGTCTTTACCATAAATTAAAACACGATGCGAGAAATATGAACTGAGAATTTACAATGATTTTGAGACATTAAGTCAAGCAAATGGCTCCATAAAGGTACAAATTTTATCTCAGTTTCTTCTTTATGTAATGATCTTTGGAGTTGCGAATTTTCTCTAGAGCCAGAGTTTCGTGGGCCTTGATTATTTAATATATGTAGCTTTTGATTTTTGATTTGCTAGCATAAAGTAAAACAATTTAAACTTGATAAATTAATTGCCTTATTCTATATATCTTATTCGAAACCTTAAGGGGCATTCTCAATGCATTCAGTGAGATTTATTTTTACAGAACAGATAAAGAAGAAACAAATATCATTTTTGGTGTGTGAGGGAGAGGGAGAGGGAGAGGGAGAGGGAGAGGGTGAGGCAAGAATTGTAGCCATGCTATGGTTTTAACCATTTTTTTTTTTGAATAAAATGTATTCTTAATGTTAATGTTAATAGGATAAAAATGGGAACTTCAACTTTTTTGGTCCATACATCTTCCAGTTTTAATGGTGTTAGATAAAATCATAAAATGCTGATGTAATAATGTAATCATAGGGATTTTCGTTGAAATAATAGCCATGCTATGGTTTTAACCATTTTTTAAATAGAATGTATTCTTAATGTCAAGGTTAATAGGATAAAAAGGGAGCTTCAACTTTTTTGGTCCATACATCTTCCAGTTTTAATGGTGTTAGATAAAATCATAAGATGTTGATGTAATAATGTAATCATAGGGATTTTCGTTGAAATAATAGCCATGCTATGGTTTTAACCATTTTTTAAAATAAAATGTATTCTTAATGTTAATGTTAATAGGATAAAAATGGGAGCTTCAACTTTTTTGGTCCATACATCTTCCAGTTTTATTGGTGTTAGATAAAATCATAAAATGTTGATTTAATAATGTAATCATAGGGATTTCCGTTGAAATTAGTAATTACTCATGCTTATAAACCGGCTTGATAGGTGTTATTTGGACTTTTTCCAATATCCTCTCTGTCCTTCTGTTGTTTAGTTTCCAAGGCCAAATTAATTCCAGAAACCAACGATTCTTTCCAATAAAGGGCTTTGATGCCTTACCCGCCTATTGGCTCCAGCCTCTTACACATTTCTCTAAATATTGCATCAGGGTGATGGACTGTCATTTTATTAAAAAAGTCATTGTCAATAATTCTGTCAGATGTAACTTGTGGATGGACATTGACGTCTGTTTGTTCATAGTTTACACCCACTCTCTTTGTTACCTGTCATTGAAAGTTGTATTTTTGGTTGAAGGATGGTGCAATCTGTTAGTCACATGTTAGCTGAAAATCTCATTCTATTCAACTGTCATAATTGATGTATTTAGATGTTTATATGCAGGTGCACATTGCTTTTTGTTGCTTGTTCTGAGTTTGTCAGCTGTATTCATTGTTACTTTCGTGGTGCAGTGAGTGATGACCTCTTGAGTTCTAAAATTAATTAAAATTTTTTTTTGCATGAATTGTAATTATTGGCAGGAATCTGGTAAGGACAGTCAAGATAAGAAAAAGAGTCACATAAAAGCCCTGCTTGTTGCAGCTACTGATTGTGAACCTCAGTATTTGATTCGTTTACTCCAGGTCAGCTGATTGCATTGTTCATAGTTCCTCTGGTTCTTCGTTTATTGTAAAACTGGTTTTAGTGATATATACAGACAAAGCTGCGTATTGGGCTGGCAGAACAAACTCTTTTAACCGCACTTGGACATGCTTCAGTTTATTCCGTGAAGCACTCATCACCTCCTGCAAAGGTTGAGAATCCTCTAGAAGAGGTATGTTGAAATGCTCTAAGTAGACTATTATCCTTGCAGTTTGCGGTGTTTGCTAACACAAAGGAAAATAGGGCAATTTTACGGCCTGCAAATATTTAGCAAAATATATTTCTTGTCTGTTTTTTACTGCAATAAGAATGACTTCACTTTAATTATTCTGGAGTTAGTTTACTGCTCTGTCCTGTAATAAATTGCACTGTAGCTATTTTTTAGCCTCTTTCCCTGAGAACTTGATAGCATTTCGAGATGATTTCCATCTTTTAAGTGGGCAATTTTACGGCCTGCAAATATTTAGCAAAATATATTTCTTGTCTGTTTTTTTACTGCAATAAGAATGACTTTGCTTTAATTATTCTGGAGTTAGTTTACTGCTCATAAATTGCACTGTAGCTATTTTTAGCCTTTTTCCCTGAGAACTTGATAGCATTTCGAGATGATTTCCATCTTTTAAGTTCTAACTAGTGAATGCATGTTGATAAATAAAAGAACTTGGAAAGTAATTGAGAACGATGTTATGATTCTTGATTTCACTGTTATTTTGATAAGCCAGCTACTTATCTTGGATCAATGTTGACATGGTTTCTTATATTTTCTTGTTGTTTGTTTACATACATGAAAACTACTTTACTCACTCGGTCCTTCGGAAGGGATTGCAATTTATTTTTAGTATGCTACTCTTCTATATGTTCTTTGAATTGATACTGTCACAAGCCATGTAGGGTTATTTGAAGAATCCACATTATCAGTTATTAACCATTATTTGAAGGAATGAATCTATGTTCTACAAGACAAATTCACTTTTGCTTCATAGTTGACCTCTTTAGAGGACACACTTGTTAGTTGTTAATTATGTGCATAATAACATTGCTTGTTAGCTGGTCCTATGCCCAGTGCTGAGTTCACTCCCCCTCTCCATTTCATGATCCTAATATGCTCAGAGTCTCAGATTGAACCTCGTAGCCTTGGTGCAAAATTTCAAATATTGATTGCTTGGGTTTTAGATTTAGAAACTGGAATCAAGGGCTTTCCAGGTTTGTTTTCTGTGGCTCGAAGCAGCACTCAAAAAGGATGCACCCAGAATAAAAACTTAATGATGGAAGTGCACCCACACAGAGGAAACTTGAAGTAACATATTTTAGATCTTATTTGCTAAATTCTATAGTTAAAGAAGAGACAAACTTGAAATTTTGACCATGCATAGTTTGAGCAGCAAACAATCGTAAAAGTTATGTCTTAGTGAGGTTACATTTCAAGGGGGTGGCCTCTGCTTCAAGTACTGTGCTGATTATGTCATCATAATTGGGCAGATCGCAGCTTTACGTAAACCCTTTTTAACCATTTGGTAGGACAAAATTTTGTACCTTACATTTCTTAGAAATATTCAGCCCGTGTTTCTCAATTTTGACACTTCATTAATATGGTAAAAGATTTGCATTAATTAAAATGACATTTCGTATCTGTACTTTTGCGCCTTTAAAATTTCACGTTCATCTTATCTATGTTTGATTTCTTGTAGTAAATTTAAATATATTCAATTTATCATGTATATGATTTACTTTTATTTTTTGAATTGATATTTTATTTTTCCCATACAATATTTCTGTCAGGGTGCAAAAATTGTCAAACAAGTTTATTCTGTAATTCCAGTGTATGATAAAATAGTCCCAGCTCTTCTTTCTGCGGGAGTATGGAATCTCACAAAGACATGTAGCTTTTCTCCTGGTATTCCGGTTGGACCCATGTTAGCTAAACCAACAAAAGGAGTATCTGAAATTGTGGACAAGTTTCAAGATATGGAGTTTACCTGTGAGTACAAGTATGACGGAGAACGTGCACAGGTATTATAGAAATATGTTTATGTCCTTGAGTTTAGGTTTTTGGGAAGAGGAACTTTATGTTGCAATTGTCTATATTCCATGTAGATACATTACATGGAGGATGGTTCAGTTGAGATATACAGTAGAAACGCTGAAAGAAATACTGGAAAGTTTCCGGATGTCGTTGCTGCTGTCACTAGGTGGTCTTTATTTCGTTAAAATATATATGATGTTTCCTCTGCCTAGATATTGGAATGTGATGCTTGTTAAATATCTATTAACCACTAGATTTGTGAATGTAAAATCCATTCCTAAAATCCTTCTTGACACCATCCAGTTTCACGCTGTTTGTGTGAAATTTCCTTGACAGTGCAGCGTATACTTTACCTGGCCTCTCAATTGACTTGAAGTGCGAGATGCCTGGCTTCTATTATTTATAGAACAACTGTCTTGCTCGAAAAAAGAATGGATTTTCGATAACACATGATTTTGTCAATCTTCTCAGTTGTATATTACAGCTGATTTGATTGAATAAAGCTGTCAGTGAGTCTTGAAGTTTGGGCCGTTTTGGTTTATGAAGTTGAGTAATTAGGGTTTGTGGTCCTTGTTCGGGTGAGTGGAACTTAGTAAGTTGAAAAAATGTGGTCATGGGAGGAGACATGATTCACTATAATATATGTATGTTTTCATCAATTTGAGAATCCCCATGCCCTCTTTCTGCTCTGGCGGTATTGTTGATTTTTGTGTTGATTTAGTGATCATATTTAAATCTAATTTCTGATAGGGTAGAAATTTCGGTGCCGCATGTTTTCGAAGTAAGGATTCTTTATAGTTATTTAACTATTTTATGCTGATAATGTTGGTTTATTATTCAGTTTTTAAATTTTCCTCATAGTTAACTAAAATTACATATGGAATCATATACTTTTTTAGATCTTTTTGTTCTGTGTGTAATTTGAGATTTTATGCTATGGTGACTGGTTATTAACGTTGACTGTCTTGGTGCAGATTAAAAAATCCTTCCGTGACCTCATTTGTACTCGATTGTGAACTAGTTGCATATGACCGAGAAAAGAAGAAAATCCAGCCTTTCCAGGTGAAAAATTTTGGATTTGATTTATGAGGATTAAATTTCTAATTGCCAATCTTGTTGAATTTTTTATCCTTTATCGAACATCTTGATCTATGTTATGTATCTTGTATCTCTTGAAAACAGTGGGTTTTTAACTTTCATATTTATAAGTACTACAATGAACAATCCATCAAGATGCCTAGATAGAGCCTCAAAAATTTCTTCTCGCCACGGAAACATGAATGTTAGTGAGATGCTTTGTTGAAACATGATTGATGCTGCATAACTTTGATAGGTACCAAATCCTGTTTTGGCCTCCACATCAAATGACCATTTTAGAAATAGCTACTCAAATTTTGAACCTTTTCATAACCATGTTTCGTTGTGTACATTCAATCCTGTTTTTGATATATGATAATGATCTGTTAGGAGACATGTTTTTAACTAGATTATTTGAGAATGGATATGGTTTTTACTTTTGAAATATCAACTTCTGTTCTCAGTCTAGCTTTAATTGAGTGGATGTGTTAATCTGAAAGTTAGAAATTGTAACCAAGTATGGAATAAAGAATGTTTTTGAACCAATTAGAAATCTGAAGTTTTACTCTGAATTTACCTATTATATGAATGTGCTGGTTCATCTAAAGTTGGAAACCGGAGCTGAATGTGGAATGAAGTTTGTTTACAATAATTTCAAATATGTTCTCTGAATTAATAAGCAAAACAGGTATTCACATTTTAGTTTAACCTTTTTCCTTTATGAATTCTTTTGAATATTTCTCTCAAGTCTCAATGTTACTTTTTCAATTTAATTTTTGCTCATTCTGATGCCGCAATCTTAAGTTCTTCATGCAGAACCTGCATATGCTCATCATTTTGTGTTTGCGTTGTTTTTACCAATGTTATGGTTATCGTTTATCATGTTTATCAAACATTTGACGAGATGTTTATGCGTTGTAAATATTGTTTTTCCTGCAGATTCTCAGTACGCGTGCTCGGAAAAATGTTGTGTTGAGTGAAATAAAAGTTACCGTGTGCATATATGCCTTTGATATTCTCTATCTTAACGGCCAACAACTTCTTCAGGAGCAACTTAATGTTCGTAGAGAGGTATGATTTCCGTTGCGGGTTAATTATTCAAGACTTTTGTCCCAGCTAAAAACTAGTGATAAATGTTTTTTGTCTCAGTATCGTTTTAGCAACTATGCCATCTTCATGTGGTTATCGTTGAATTGAAGAGCATAAGCTTTCTAAACTCAGTAAGTGTCTGAAAATGATGTTGAGAGAGTGTTAGATATAATTTTTTTTAAGCAAATAATGAAAAAGGTAAAATATTGTAACCAACTGATAGAAAGAGCACAGAGAAAAACGATGGATTGTGTAGTTATTATAGTTGGATAGTTGATTAGAATTGTGAGTTAATGCGGATTGTAAAAACTTCAAAACGAAAGTAATGAAGGTGGTTGAATTATATTGAACAATGTTTGAACTCTTGAGTTGTATCAAGAGCACAGCCAAACACACACCGTCTTTGAATTTTTTTCACGTTTTTTTTAGAGCTGAGGCATATTTGTTTTTGCTTTAAGAGCTCGTGCTTCAGAAGCTTTACTCCTTGTGTTGCTTATTTTATAAAATGCCGAATCTTCCAACTGTGTGATTTGCAGTTACTTTCTGTAATTTACTTTAGCAACTTCCAATGATATTTTATGGGTCTCAAGTATCTGATGATGGATATATGAAATTTGTTACCGTTACATTTATTCTTTCTCAAATTTATTACTAATGTTTTTACTCATTAATTCAGTCAGTATCCTTATTCTTATGTACTTTGTATTAGTTGTTTTTTCCCCAAAATACTGATGTTTATAATCATTCAGTCAGTATCCGTATTCTTATTTACTCCTTCTTAGTTTTTTTTTTAAAAAAAATTCTTTCTGATGTATAGTGTTTTATTACTAACTTGAGTGCAATTATATGCAGAATCTTTACGAGTCATTTCAGGAGGAAGTTGGATTTTTTCAGTTTGCTACTGCACTAACATCAAATGATCTCGAGGAAATACAAAAATTTCTTGAAAATGCTGTTAGTTCTAGGTGATTCTAATTTTTATGGTTTAATGTCGTGATACATTTGAGATGTGCACTATGTATTTTGAGACATTCACTAATTTTCTGGTGCTCTTCAAAATTAATGTTCGTTAGCTGTTCTCTGTTGTGTTTTGTTCAAAGTTCAAACTTCCTTTGTCCACACCAAAGCTGTCAACTATAGGCATATTTCCTTTTTCATGATACTCGCAAATTCTTCTTTTCAGCTCTGAGGGGTTGATTATCAAAACCTTGAATAGAGATGCAACATATGAGCCTTCAAAACGGTCTAATAACTGGTTAAAACTGAAAAAGGACTATATGGAGAGGTAGTGCTTATCTCTGATTTGTTTGAGCTATAGATACTGCACGTATCAAGTTACAGCTTATTAGTCATGCTTTGCAGTATTGGTGATTCTTTGGATCTGGTTCCCATTGCTGCATTCCATGGAAGGGGAAAACGTACTGGTAATTCACAAATATACTTTCTTCAGTTGAGAGGATATCAAATATGTATTGATGCTATGCACGTATCCATTTTAATGCATTATCTTGCTTACAAAATTAGATTGTGTTAGTTATAGTTAATTTTAGTTGCTTCTTGAATTATCGGCTGATTTCTTTTTTTCTTATAGGTGTGTATGGCGCCTTTCTCCTTGCTTGTTATGATAATGACAAGGAGGAGTTTCAAAGCATTTGCAAAATCGGTAAATTTTGCTTCTAGCTACTATCAGCCAACATATTGGTGTCACTGGATGGCTGGTCATAACTTATCTGCTGACTTGTATACTTTTTTTTTTTTTTTTGCGTAAACAACACGGAAACTTCTCTCTTTAGGCACTGGCTTTTCTGAAGCAATGCTTGAAGAACGTTCTGCCAGTCTTCGCTCTAAAGTTATTCCCAAGCCAAAGGTAGGTTTGATTCAAATATTAGTTTCTCAATTGAAATGGATGTGTTTTTTCTGTATTAATTAATATCTCTATATGCTTGATATGTATGCAATCTCCAGTCGTATTACAGGTATTCAGATTCATTAAGTCCAGATGTGTGGTTCGAACCCACTGAGGTAGCAATTGCGTCTTTTACTTTTATGAGCTTTACATACAACATTTATGTAGTTTACAAATACTTGCACCGCTATGTCCTTGGCTAATAGCAGCAAAGAACTTATAAGTGTTCCTATTGTTAAGAATATAGTTTTCTGTCTAAGACGAGAACTCTGACTGGTGAAGAAGATTTCCAAAATTTTTTTACCTTTGTATAGATTTACGTTTTAAGGAAATGTAATTCCCTTAAGCCCACTGTCAAAAAGTTAAATTTTCTGTATATGATGAAGTTTGTCAGTTGCGTTCTCATTTAGGTTTGGGAGGTGAAAGCTGCAGATCTAACAATCAGCCCTGTTCATCATGCTGCAATTGGTATTGTAAATCCTGAGAAGGTACCGATACAAAATTCACAAGTTCTTGGTTTCATATGTTAATTTATTTGTGCTATGAACTGAAAGGATGACATCCCATCTCTTTTGTTTTCTCTTTAAACTTGTTTTGCTAAGGGAATTTCTCTACGATTTCCACGGTTGCTGCGTGTCCGTGAAGATAAGAATCCAGAGCAGGCATCTTCGTCTGATATGGTAAATGAAGCTTACAGTTTCTTGGTTTCAGTGAAGCTTCTTGCTTCTTATTTACTTTTTTTCTCTTCTTATTCATCTGAAGCTGACAAGTTGTTTGATCTAAGCTATTTCTTTGGTAAATTAGGTTGCTGATATGTATAACGCTCAGAAACACAATCAACGAGATAATCAAGATGACAACGAGGATGATTGAGATAGGGAAAATAATGCCTCTCTCCTTCATACATGGAGCTGGCTCATAAGAACGTAAGCTGGATTCTTTTTGCAATATACATGTTTTTGTCAGTCAAATTAATGCTTGTTTCACTCATCAAAACACTGGAAAAATGTTTATTACACTGATGCTCGACCCATGTTGCATGCTTCGTTGAAGCTATTTGAAGCAAGTTCATAATCATCCTCTGCAACAACAATAATCTAGGGACTCTTGCTCCACTTCCCCTAAGTTATTTTATAAACCCCCATTTTTCGCGTTATATATTGGCATACATGAGTTTCACTCCTCTAAATTCTTCGGGTTCCAAGTATAAAAACTTCGGAACTCAATAACATTCCATCCGACTGAAACTCATGTATGCCAATTCCAAGTATAAAAACTTCGGAACTCAATAACATTCCATCCGACTGAATTTGCGAGTCCATGATTTGTTTAATCTGCAGGATGGCAGCCATGTAACTGAATCGTCGGGCTCATGCTAGAGATTTGAGTGTTCACTTCCTAGTAAGATTTTCAGTTGTACTAACATAAACCACTACATAATTCATATTAGTTGTCAGTTAAGTGATGACTTTAAAAATTCTTGATTGCCAGTTTTCATAGACTTTATTTCGTTAAAAATCCAAAATTTGGTGTATTTGTTGGTGGCTTTCACGCGGAAAAAGAGAATGGCATACAGAATACACCTGCCTGTGAGTGGATATCTAGAAATATTTGACACAGAACTTGCTGTGGACTATAGCTGTTAGCCATCCATAGATTGTTTGTTTGGGTTGACATGTTTGAATATTTGCCATGTGAGTTTGCAAATCTATGGAATCATGAGGCGTGTTCGGAATGCCACGTAAGATAAAATCGGGTTATCAAATTTGAAAATCTTCAGAAATCATGTTAAAAAATTTTAGAATTTTTTTAAATTTTCATTTGAGACAGGACGATTTTGTTCGCATGGCTTCCCAGTCAGTGTAGTATGCATGTTGTGTTTTGTTGAAATTGGGGGCACACAAGAATGTAGCATTCGAGAAAATGTACTCGGGGCTTTGAATTTCAGTGGTTTTTTTCTTCCTTTGTTCCTTTTCTCTTCTTTATCTTGCCGTGTGGACCAATCTCCAATTGATTTATTGGGGTTCGGTTCCCTATAATTCCAACCGCCTTTCGCGCCAAAATTCAACCAATATATGTGTATATATATATATATATATATAAGTAGCAAAATGGAATAGTTGACATTGACTTAATTTTGTTTTCCTGTATTGAATTGTTTTTAATAAAAACGGCTTCAACAATGATACCATGTTCAATGTTTATAACTTGATCAAATTCATATTATTATCTTGAAAAAACTTTGATCGTGCACACAAATCATTCACCTATAAAAAAATGATATTTGTACGAGTAAAATAAGCTTCTGGAGAAATAATGTTCAAGATCATGAATAATTTCATCTAAAAAATTAGGTTAAGGGCGAGAATTCGTTCATATATACAATTCTCAACCAAAATTTAATTCGAGGGGATGATTGTTCAAGTTCCAAGTTTATATATATCACTTTTAAAGACTTAATCCAACTGATGTGAACATCTAACATGGAAAACTAATTCAAGGAGAAATTGTCCAAATTTAAGTTCATATATGCAAATTTCAATTACTTAATTCAATCGATGTTAAACATTTAACATACTCTCTCACATTTGGAACATGACTTGAATCTAAGTTCTTACTCTATCTCAAGAACTTAATTTTACCGATGTGTAATACAATAAACCAATCATAAAATTTGAAAATGTGGGGTGAATGGTGTGCTCTAAGGGTAATAATACACTTGTCCTTATATATGCACTTTTGTTGTGTGTAATTGGTAGTCGCATCTTGTAGAACGTGCCAAATAATTCTTCTTCTTCCTTTTTTTTTGCCAATCTTTTGGAAGATATAATTATTCCACAAGGTAAATTTTAAATTAAAGTGTTTGGATCTAGATTAAAAAAAATACAAATTAAAGAAAAAAACAAATGAGATTTGGTGGTGGATCCCAAATTTGATATGCGGGAACCTACTCGAGCCGACAAACCGTGACTTTCACACGTTGTGGTCTTTAGCCGTCTCTCCATTTAATGATCCCAAACATCCATTTATTTTATTAAATCTCCATTGATGATAAAAATAAGATTGTTCGAACACTTCATTTACTGTGTTTTTCTTATTTAAAGCTGATTTAAATAAACATTTCACTTTAAAATTCATTCACTCCGCGTGTTTCAGAATTGTGTTATAAGTATAATGAAAGTGAGATAGACGAACACATGTTACTTTTGAAATTATAAAATTATCTCGATTAATAAAATTGAATTTTTTCTTAATGCAACTACTTTGTATGGTTACAAACGAGACAGTTACCAACCAGATTACAGGCCTGAAAAAGCAGACAACAAGATCCTCCATTTTGTCCAAACCTTCTCATCTTCACTTCATCCAAACTACTTCACCAACACTAAATTAATCACTAGAAATTGCACAAGTTGAAAGGCATAGAATACAGTACTAAAAGCAAACAATTTAGCTCATCAATGGCGATAGGAGAAATCCCTTTTGGTATCTCAACTCGACGGGGGAAGAATCGGAGTTTTCAGACAGAGCCCTCTTCCTATTTACCTTCAAAATGTTGTTTTGTAATGATTCTTGGTGGATGGATTGACTGGACATTGGCGTTGGAAGAGGTGTTGGTGATGATGGAATCACCACCGGCGGCGGCGGGATCTGGTTGGTGTCAAGCGGCGGCGGAGGCTGGCGCCACCGCGGGAGAGGGCCGGCGAGGAGGAGGGTCTGTAGGAGCGGCCCCGCTTTCATCACTGCTTGCAAAAGCTTCCCTTTTTCCGGCAATGGCCTGTCGAGTAAGATGGGAAGCTCCGGTTCCGCCTCTCCTGTTGGCGGAGGAGGCTGTTGCTGCGGCGGCGGCGGGGGGAGGTGGGTTGGAGAGGAAACAATACTCTCGTCACAATCCGAGGAAGAGAAGACATTGCTCAGTTCATTCCCTTTTCTGGGATCATCTTCTTCAATGCTGGAAATCCCAGAATTTGGAGCAGATTGGTTCAATCTCTGCTGAATCAAAATCTTCTCAAAGAACACATTTTGGCAATTTTCTTGAGCTTCGTCTCTCTGTTTAATGGCTACCTGTAGCATTTCTTGGAGTTGCGCAATTTGTTCATCTCTGATCCTCAATTCTTCCTCCAGCTCCATGTTCAGCAGCACAGATTGCCTCCAATCATCCATACTCTGTTTCAAGAACCAAATTTCCACAATGTAAATTCTTGAAAAAAGAAGTGAACTTGACAGGATTTTTTACATGATTCTTGAATGTGTACAGAATCAAGGGAGAAGTTTCAATTGATTTACCTTTTCTTGGTGGAAATAAGTCCAATTTAGAGGAATGAGGCCTTTTTGAACATCCATTATTGCACTTTAGCGAGAAATTGGAGTGAGAGGTGAGAATGAGGGAGGTAGTGTTGTGTGCTTAAAATCTTCTTTTATAAGACTGACTTTTAGCAACTGTTTTTGCTTCGTTCCCTCCTTTCACCCTTATATATAATAATTGTTCATTTTTTAGTATTCACACTCACTTTATTTTATAATTAAAAAAGAATAATTTTGCTGGTAAAGTGATATATAATACATAAATTGAAGCACAAGTAACATTATACTATGCAATTTGATGTGATTTACTTCGCTAACATTGTACTATATAATTTAATATGATTTTTCTTATCTATCTACTTTGTCTTGTAACAGATGAGATTGTGGTTTTAAATGATTATCTTGATGCTATTATGTAAATCATGTAATCTCTAACGTTGCAAAAAAATAAAGAAAGAAAATATGATAACACTGTAAATGGTCAAAAGATCAACATTCAACACTTGTACTATTTAATCAATTATTTAAATTAGTTTTTTAAAAAATATTGTAAAATAATTATCTCTAAAGTTTTTAATTATGAAATACTCTTTTTTTTCTACAAAAAAATTAAAAATAAAAGTATAAGCATGTGACAAAAGCACGGGACTCGTAGTTAGGTAGTGTTTGGGAGAGCTTCTAGGAAGCACTTCTTAAATTTCATTAACAAAATGTTGCAATTTTATGAAATTTTATTAATGAGAAGTTGAGAATTGCTTTCTAGAAGTTCTCCCAAACACTACCTTAATAGTTCAATGATTATCTTCATAAATCATTTGGTGTAATACATTAATATACAGTATAGCGATTTGAACTCGAACCTCGCAAGTCTTATGACTCGAGTCTAATATTAAAGCTGGAAAAATAAAATACAAAATAACAAAACCGTGTTTGCTTGTTGGGTCAAATTTCTCCACTCACAAGTCCAATTTCTGAGAATTTTTTTAAAAAACGAATCATTTAAATTTGTCAAAAATTTTAACTAACATTCCATCATGAGCATCATCTCAAATATAAAAACAACATTTTACCCTCAAAATATATATATAAACAAAAAAATTTTCCATCGATCCCAAATATTTAATTCAATTTCAGCATTAAATATTATTTTAACAATCTATCATCATCATTAAATATAATAACTAACACCCAATAAATTTGTACCTATTGCTACATCGCATTATTATTATTATTATTATTATTATTATTATTATTATTATTATTATTATTATTATTATTATTATTATTATTATTATTATTATTATTATTTCAATTTTTGCTACCGAGTAGTGTACTATATATACATTATGATTAAATTATGACATTGTAAAATACTATTCTCTCGTTCCATATACATAGATTTATATATACTTTCACACATACTTTTTCATGGGAAGTGCATAATATAATTATATAAACACCATATTTCCTTTTTCTTCATTTTCATATTTCAGTTCCTACTATATTTAATATTATTCTACGTATTTTTTTTTATCGATCTATCTCCATTATTAAATATATTAAATACTTCTAAAAATATTTTTATCCTATTGAAACATACGTTTAAAATTGAAAATTTCTTTTTAAAATTTAATTTTTCAATATTAAATATATGGGACAGAGGAGTACTAATTTTGGGTACTGAACTATATATTTTGAACAAATGGAAAAGGAAATAAATTCTTTAATTTGGGATGAGAAAAGAGGGGTTATAAAAATGTGATTTTAATCAAATTAATTAAAGCATCCTCTGAAAACACATCATTGTATTTGTCTTCTATTTATTTGTTTCAATTTTTAGGTTGGCTTGTTGGACTAAAGCAGAAATAGCCAAGACTGTACAGCATAATCTAATATTGACAGGAGAAGGAAAGATTCCAGTTCTTTTTGTTAATTTTTTTTTTTAATTTTATGAAACAAATTTAAAATATTTATATACTCTTGACTATTTTAGCACTTGAACTAAGCCTAGTCCATATCATGCAAGACTATAGCCAGCCAGGAATTAAATTAATGTATAACTATATTAAAGTATTAAAAGTTCTAAAATATGAGATATTTTTATGATTTATTGCACATTTCTTTTTTAAAAAACCACTTTACATATGATTATCGAATTCTGATGTCTCGATATTTTTTAACCACTCGCGTTTATTTTCTACATTGTTTCATGGCTAACAGTCTAACACAAGAATTTTGTTAGCATAATTAATTTTTATTTTATTTATATGGTGATGAAACTCACCGCGACAATTTTTCTATATGTATCGAGTAAATATCTTACTAACACAATAATCTATAAATACAAGTCCCGCTAACTAGTTAAACCATGTGAATTTGTTGGTATTATTTACTTTTATATGGTCTGTATTTGTCGCTTATATGGTAACTTTATTAAATAAACAAATGAATATTATAGTATGAAATGCATTAAATTTTACAAACTAACTTTCAGTGTGTACGCTATTTAATTATTACCATCGGCCACCGCATTAACTTTTTATCCGTTTGAATTAATTACATCAGCTTAAAAATAAAAACATAAGTATCCAATGTCACACTCGAAAACATTAAATAAATAAAAAGAGAGACGGACAAAATATAAAGTTGACCTTTTTTTTGAGAAGATATAAAGTTGACCTTTGCTTCTACCTTGTATATTTTTCAGAGATCCTTTCTTTCATTTTCTAGTATTCTATTTTTTTTTCTGTAAATCTTCTTTTTCATTTTGGAGAAATATTCAGTCACTTCTAATATTACAAACACTATCATCAAGTTTGTATTTATCTTACATTTTATACCCCTAGGAGTGGCTATAGGCATACATTTGGTAGCTCATTTGTAGTTTCGAAAGTAAAAATTACTCCTTTCTATCATGATTCATAAATCATTTGTACATCCAGTGTCCCAAAATATTTTCCCCGAGTTTGGGGAGGGGTTTATACAATTGGATCCGGAACTACTAACTTCATCTCAAATTTGAGACCTTGATGATAGATGAAATATAAGTTATCGAAATTAATTCTTAGGGCATGCTCAAAGAGAAACACAATAATTTAATATATCGGATACAATGTTGTGTTTAAATATGTGTAACACATATACAGTACAAAACATAACATGATGAACAAGTATGAACACAACTGGTGATAACAGTTGGCCTTTGGACTATTTGTATGTTCAGACCAAAAAAAGCAACCCAGGAGTAATACTAAGCATAGTAAAGCTGGTGATGAAGCTACCTACCATTTGATCACTGGTCCAACCATTTCAGTATATATCGCCCGATTTCAGATATCTTTGACTTGTATGTTACTCCTGCATACAGGGATGCCATTGAGTCCATCTTCACCTTTCGAATGCTTCTCCTCATTGATGATTCACTGCAAGAAGATGGCTTGGTGGTTCCTTTATAAGCATCGCAGATGTAGCTTATAAAGTTTCGATAGTCCTGCAGCACCATGGAGAACGTCAAATGTAGGAAATAAACATGAGAATAATTCAATCTCATCATCCCATGTAGCAATAATCAATATCAAGCAGCATCAAACGTCTGCAGTTGGAACCTTTTCGTTTTTGTGTCTTTGTCAACTCATTGGCATAATTTGGAAGGAATTTAATGGATACTTACATCATAGAGCGGCTGCCCATCTACAGTAACCCATGGTACATATTTATGAGGTGGTTGAAGTGCACTTGTTTCAGCTGCATATGCTAGTTCAAGCTGCAATAAATGATAAATTTTTGTTTCAAACAATGCCAGCACAGAAACTGCACAACCAAGAAACCAATATATGCCTGATAGGCTGATAGTCGGCCTGATACAGTAAAGCAAGGAAATCGATAGGGAGCATGTGTGTCTAATTTCGAGAACAAATGGGACTGTAAAAATTGAAATTCGAAGCATGCATCTGCCACTCATCAATTTTCAGCTACAATGTTAACAAAAAATTCTCAGAAACAGTCCGTCGATTTTGCATATCTACCTTAATCATCATAAGAACGTCTATATGTTTCAAACACAATCCAACCTAGTAGGTTTTTTGCTGTTTCAGGATGAAGTCCAATCCTTTGATGGAGACCTTCCTCCATGAAACAGCATACTAATGCTTGGCCTCTGCCAAATTATCTCGGACATCAAATTGTAGGAACACCAATTTTCTCTAAGCTTTCACTCAGATTTTTTATGAGGCACTTATTTGGAAGGAAAGCAGATGAAATTTCCATCAGTGGGTCAATTAATTGTACAAGACCATTCCCGTAAATTAAGATTGGCTGCTGAGGAAACATATGACATCTACTAGAGATTTCCACAAACGAGAATAAAAGTTGAACTCGTGGCGTATTAGACTTGAATAGGAGCAAAATTAGCATACGGGATGCCTTACAATTGTAAGGACCTCAGAAATTTTCATTTTGATCAACCAGAAAAAATATAGTAAGCAGTAGGAATTCACTGAGGCGAAAGAGTCCAGAAAAGCCGAAGAATGCATCGAAGCTGAAGAAGATTAATCAGAAGAAACTACATATTCGGTAGAGATAAAGCAAATGATACGGTAAAGACAAACAACAGGTAGAGACAATACATCTGGTAGAGATAATGCATGTGGTATAAACAGACAATGGCAGAGACGTGGAGTAAAAAATGAGTCATGTCATGCACATGCATCAGCTATTTGCTAATTAATTACATAAAAAACGCACCACAATTTCCACTGCCTCCAATTTTTTTCATAAGCACCATAAATTATATTCAGATGTAAAAGGATCATTAGTTGGCATGCAAAGTGAAAAAACGAGTAACGTCATGGACATGCATCGGCCATTTGCTAATCAGTTACATCACGAATGCACCGCAATTTCCACTGCCTCCTTTTTTTTTGTAAGTACAACAAATGTTAAGATATATTAGGATTACTGCTAGGCAACTAAGGCAAGTGATTATGAAATTGCATTTAATAAGAAAAAATGAGAGCAAAATTTTAATATATAATTAAGGAATTAAAGTTTAATTAATATTTCACTTTCCAATAGTATATAATAGTTTAGCAAAGCTTTATGCTATAAGTTAGCCCTGAGACTTTCATTGGAAATTTCGGTAGTCTAAGATTTGGTAAGCAATATTGCTCATCTGGCAGAAAAAGAGATCTACGTATTACGTAGACTCAATTCCGTTAAAAGGTTTACATTCTTATAAATATACGTCAAACTAAAGTCTCCTTTACTTGATTTTATAGTTAAATTATCAACTTTTCAAAACCATGAATCTTAAAGTGTAAAATTTTTAAAAGACCAAATTCTTAAACTCCACTTCAAATCAAATCACTCACAAAATAAAATCAACTCATGTGACTATTAAGATCCTGCGAGCAGGAGAGCTAACCTCTTTCCCACGCTCGCTGACATAACAAGAAGCCACAGCAGAGGCATCCAAATTCAATTTCTGGAAACATGTTTGCCAATGGGAATAATTTTTGTGGTACACCAGACTCTCCACACAGTAGATAAATGGAAAATGATCCTTCTGCATCACAAGATGGAAAGAAGATGAAAACAAGACATCAAAATCCTAACTACATTTTGTAGACAAAATAATAACATTAAGTTCAGAGGCCAATATTAAAATAAAAACAAAAATGTCTTTCAAACTTGAACATTAAATAAGGCCATGGTCCAAGATGGATAAAATGAAGTAGACTACTTGGGGCACATGCAAGTCATGACACCAACAACAATCTGACAAGGGCTACATCCGAATTCAACACACATCACAGGAAAAAAAACAATCATATAGCCTCGCCATGTTCATTAAAAGGCCAGCAAACATAATAAGAGGTTCTAAAACCTCGACCAAGCAGCACTAACCACATCTGGCCAGGCATCGATTGCGCATGCCTCCACAAAGTTCAGTATGCATTCATTTATTCCATGCTGCAACCACAAAAACTCGATGTCAGTAAAGTGTCTGAAGTCATTCACAATATGCTATCCAATGAAAGCTAGCTTCCACTGTTCTCTATGGACCTTGATAAAAAAAATTTTTGTTCATTTATCCAAGGCAAGTAACATCAGGCGGTTTTTCCAGCTGTTTGGTTGCTAATTGATGCATGACAGGAACAAAGGGCCAAATTAAAATCAAATTAACTAGTCCCTAAAAACAAAGAAATGACAAGGGTCAAGGGAGACCAAATGCAATCCCTTTCCTATCAAGTATCCAACTTGGTTGCATACCTCTTCGATAAAACGATGACATAACCAAAAATAAAAATAAAAATAAAAATAACCATAATAACAATAACAAGATCAAAATAAACGAAAAAATACACTGCCTGAAATGATAAAACGGAGATCATAAGGAGATTTCATTATCTTCAAAGAAAAGAATGAAAACCTGGCAGATGATGGTTCCATTAGGACTGATTTTAGCGTTGCCATATGGGATGAACTTCAGATCGGTGATTGAAGCAAGGTCGGACTCAAGGAAGTCGTACAGGTAATTGACGATAAAATTGGAACAGTAGGGGCAAAGGGTCTCATAGTAGAGCTCGAGCTTCACCTTTGACGCAAACCCAGATGAAAAAGATGCAGTGATGATGCACGAAATGAAGAGCAAACGAAGAGCATCCATAGCTGCAGAATAAATTCAACGCTGCTCCAATTTCTACGCTCATTATTTCCTACATTTTTATATCTGTCTGCTTGCACCAGGTGATTGATTGGTAGTGGGACCCTCCCCTAATATTAGATTTTTTTTTTCCTTTTCGGATGAAAAATCCATCATTTTATTCTCAAAAAAATAAAAAATAAAAATAAAAAAATCCATCATTTTCCAACGATCAACCCAAAGATTTGATTGGCTTTGTTTTTGTAAGCAATTACGTAATTTTGTTCTTGATTGAGACACGTACGTTTATTTATTTATTATAAGCGGGATATAATCAAAAGCGTAAAAAAATATTTTTTTTTATAGATTGGATTCGTTTCATAGTTTTTTGTGATATTTTCTATTGATGGATGCATAAGAGTAAAATTTATATTGTTTGAGAATCAATAATGTTTTTATGAAGTTTTAATGGGAAAAGTCCACTATGTTATAAATAAATTCTTTTTTCTAATCAAAGATCTTTCTCACGACAAATCTTACATCAAAAATACCATTACACCAAAATCAAGTTTGAACTACTCTTTCATGTTTCAAATGTTTAATCCTAAATATAAATTCTAACCGAAAATTTCCCCTTTCAATAAAGTTTTAAAATTTATTAACGAGAGTTTAATGATTTATAACCGATATAAGAAAGAAGTACGAGCAACTTTTATCATCACATCATTATACCGAAACTATGGAACAAAATACCGATTGAAGTAGCACGGGGTCCGTGGTAATGCTTGCTGCACCGGTCTAGTTTTAGCATCGCAAGCATGTGGGATCCATGCTTCGAGCCATATGCATGTTGTAGCCCCGTGATCTCTCCTCCATGGAAGTGACTCAAGTCCATTTGCGCTGTTTCTTGAGTTGGCCGGAATAACCCCAGACCGTGCGCATGTATTCATGGATACGCCACATGTGGGTGCTAAAACTTGGTGTAATGTGTTTTCGGTATGCATGTGTGTGTCCTTTGTGGATCAGTAGGCTGAATCGATAAACTTTTCACGATGGGATCTAACTATAGACAAAACAGTAACGGTGTATTGTGAGCATTGAAATGCTAAACATTTAAATTTAATCAGAATATAACATTCAATAGAAAAATGCAATTTGAGATCAGTAATAAATTCAAAAGATCCACCCAAAGTCATATGCCAAGTTACGGGTTACCTTATACAGATTTTAAGTTATTACAATGAACATAATCAATATGAAATCGTCTGCGATTGGATATAGATCTCAAAATTAGGCTGAAGGTATTGTAATGCACTACTTGAACTAAAAATTCTGGCATCTGAATTTGAAGATTTACGTACAAGTATGCAAAAGGAACCAAAAAATGGGGAAAACTAATTAATTATTATGTTCATCTGGGAACACAAAACCTGACTGAAACCGTAACTATTTTCCTAACAAAAAACCTACGGTAGCATCTAACTGCATTTTTTCGCTACTTGTGAACTGAACTGGCATAGATAGAGGCCAAACGCTGCTCGAGCCAATATGAGAACATTGGAAGAAGTAGTGGTAGTAGGAGGATGAACCAAGGAAATGTACAAAGAAAAATCAATATCAGACCATAATTTAACTTTTTTCACGATGTTCAAAGTATGCCTTCTCCGCATTAGCAAGGCGGTCTTGAAACAAAGCCCATTCCTTCTTGCATCTCTCTCGTACCTCCGAAGAAAACAAAATATATCAGCCAAGATATGCAAAATCTATACACCCGAAACCAAAATCAACATGTTTCCTGTGCTTTTTAGACTGCTATATGTCATAGGTTTCAAATGAGCATAAACAACTTTTCAGAAGTTTAAGGATATAGACAAGGTTACATGTGTTACTAACTGACAATCTTAATATGACAGTAGATGAGATATAGTCTTGCTAAGTAACATAGTTAAGAGGAAAATGAAAAAAATAACGCAGACAAAAATGAGTGATTGTTCAGGGTATACATACCCCTTGCCATGGAGCTTCCCCATGATCAGACTTTCCCTGAGCATTTAAGACGAAGATTGGACTTGGTAAAAAAATTTAGCAGAAAATTTAGATCAAAAGAAAAACAAGCAAAAGAGTAATCAGGACAGAAACATGGAATGCAAACAGTAGAACGTATAAAAAGGAAAGAAAACAAAATGTTATGCGTAATATAATTCCATGACCATAATGTCATCTACATTTGTCAAACAAAAACAATAAGGAAGATGTTACAAGATGATTGAGGGATAACATGGTACCTAGGCAAAAGCAATGACATTAGAGTAGAGTAGTGGTGTCAAAACTCAACACAACCCATCAACCCGACACGAGTCGACCCGAAAAATATTGGGTTAGGGTTGGGGATTTTTTGGTTCGGGTCGCACCAAGTTGACCCGAAAGCTAACCCGCAAAATTTAATCGGGTTCGGGTCAACCCGGGTTAACCCGAGATGACCCGAATTTTTTATTATTATGATTTTTATATAAAATTAAGAATGATTTGTTACATTTTATACATTGTAAGTTTGAAAAAATTTTATTGTATATTGTTATTATATCTATTCATCATTTAATGTTTATTTTTGCAATTTTTATTGTTTAAATTAAATTTTTATTTTTTGTAGTAAGTATATTTTAAAATTTCTACAACTACACTTTCAAATTTAAATTATATATAAGCTTAGATTTTGTTATTATGTGATTAAATAAAATATTACTATATTATTGTGTTATGAATTTTTATTTAATTATTTTGTTAAAAAATAAAAATAAAAATAAAAAAAATCGGGTTGATTGGGTTAGTCGGGTTAGCCGGGTTCGTGTTAGGGTTGACCATTTTTGGGTTGGTTCGGATTGAGAAATTTTTAAAAAATATTTTCGTCAACCCGATCCGAACTCACCCAGTCACCCGAAATTGACACCCCTACATCAGAGCGAAAAATTATCAGGAGAAACAACAGAAAAGTTGAAGAAAATACTATCTAACCCGCACCCCCAAAAAAAAAAAGAAGAATACAATTAGTAACTTTCCCATGATGCATTTGATTCGTCAAAAGAGCTTTTTTAAAATCAATGGATGTCACAAGATGATAATAACTATGGAACAAAAAAGGAACATTGTTGCCTGCGTGCTTGAGAATCTGGCTGGATAGATAAATACCGTTCCTCATTCACAAAATCGTGGATGACATGAATTATGAACTTATGGCAAGAAGCCATATGGCACCAAAGGGTTAACGGAAATCAATTGTTTACTATATTCTGGGCAGGCTTCGGAGAATTTGAGGACATTATGTGATGTTTTACATTGAGTCATTGCCATAAACAACCACATTGGAAATCGAATTTTGGATTGAATTAAAGAAATAATGTTGGATTGAATTAAAAGAGATTGGGAGCAAGATGCACCAAGGGAATGAGG
The DNA here is from genome assembly GCF_033568475.1 of Henckelia pumila. Taxonomy (NCBI): domain Eukaryota; kingdom Viridiplantae; phylum Streptophyta; class Magnoliopsida; order Lamiales; family Gesneriaceae; genus Henckelia; species Henckelia pumila. The sequence continues at coordinate 63,964,562 of NC_133122.1, read as the reverse complement.
GAACATTGTTGCCTGCGTGCTTGAGCATCTGGCTGGATAGATAACTACCGTTCCTCATTCACAAAATAGTGGATGACATGAATTATGAACTTATGACAGGAAGCCATATGGCACCAAAGGGTTAACGGAAATCAATTGTTTACTATATTCTGGGCAGGCTTCGGAGAATTTGAGGACATTATGTGATGTTTTACATTGAGTCATTGCCATAAACAACCACATTGGAAATCGAATTTTGGATTGAATTAAAAGAGATTGGGAGCAAGATGCACCAAGGGAATGAGGGATATTCAAATGAGCAAAAAAATGAAAGGAAAAAAATTCTACTGTAAGGAAAATTTTTTGCCATTAGGAGGAACAAATTACATGGTACGCAATCCTATTGTCATCAAACTGTAACAAAGCCCTAGTATCAAGAATTGATTGAGCACACGAACTAGGACCTCTCTCAGAAAGAGAAATTTTGAGTTTTACAACTAATAATCCAATCGATCACCCTAACAAAAGATGGTCCCTTATCTTTTGTTGATCTTCATCAGAATCAGACAATCCGATAAATAATACCAAGACAGATGAAGATTTAGTCCTTACACCGAACATGACTAAAAGCTGCATGGATGGGCCTTTTGATTTCAATAATCTTATGTGCAAATAAAGTAAAAAAACCTAGGTTACAATCCCTAAGCCCACAACAAAATGAGCACGTGGAGCATGACTAAAGTTCAATGAATCATGAATTCAGAAAACTATGAGAAAATCGTTATGCAGCAAATCCAGCTAGTGATAACTAACCTGACTTCCAAGTGATGGAATAGTTTGGTGTACAATCCACTGTGCATCAACAACCCCGATTTTTTCGTGCGAAGGCTACAGTGGCAAACAGATACTGATGATTAGAAGTACCCCAACTAGTAATAAATAAGTAATATGTATCGAAAACTTGAAATGTCATTCTTTTCCTCTAACATCTCATCAATGTTTTTGAGGCGCACACACTTGTGCATGCCACCATGGAGTTTAGGGGTTGGGGTGGGGAATTGGCATGTGAGAGGGAGAGAGACACTGACTTCCACGCATCTTCTTAATGCAAAGTCCAATCCCCATCCATGAACCAAATCATTCTGCAAGCGAATAATTAAAAAAAGAGTCATTGATGAACAATGGGTCGAAATATAACTCACAAGGAAAGCAACAACTTATTGAAGTCAATATAAGAAGCAACACATGCAAAAAGGAAAACAGGGAAAAACAAAATGAGACAGATACCTGAATCATATGCCAAACACATCTCCAAGCATTACGAGAAAACACGGGAGCCATAATTTCCACAAAGCTGAGCCAAACCAGACAGAGGAGGAAATGATTATTGTGCGCTAGGCAGGAGAGAGGAACAATATTTCAGATTTAACGTAAATATTAAGATTCGTATGTGAGTGTTTATCAAACAATCTAGAAGAAATTAACTCTCAGAAGAACTTTGTAGGTCTACGGTTCCAAACATAGATTTTCTGTATTATAGAACTCTACCACAAGGTCACGAGGGAGGTTCGTTTCTTTGATAGAATAAGAAGAGTATTGGATCTTCGGAAATCAATCTCATAGATGTTTTCCCTAAAGTCAATCAACAAAAATCTTGTTTTGTCTCTTCTTTCTCCTTTTTCTTTTTAATACTTTAAAATTTAAACTGATAATAGAGGCAAAAATTGATGTATGTTTATCTCACTAATTTTTGTCTCTAATCTGTCGAATATCATCTCTAGCCATCTGTCACCAAAAAAAAAAAAGAAAAAGAAAAACAAGTTGATCTGTTCATTATCATTGTCCATCATGATAATCGTTGCCTCTGGTGGACAAATCATGCTCAACAGAAAATGAAAATACAATCTGTATTTATTTGCTCCCTGTTTACCTGAATTTTGGATATGATTTCGAGATTTTAAATATTTAATGTTCATGTTTACAATGAGGGGCGGTGATAAGAAATCAAAGATTATACAGTGGGATAAGATCTAACTTGATAAAGGTTGTCACAAATTATTTTAATCCAATTTCTTGAAAATTACTTGGAGTGATTTTTAGTCTGCCAGTCACTGCCAAACCACAAAATAATGTGCAAGTTGCAGCTTTAAATATTTGTCTTGTGTAGATGCAGAGCTTATGATCAGCCCAACTCCTTATTTTTCAAAACTTTGAAACAACAAATTTAAATATAATGACCCACACAAAATGAAAACCTGTAAATTAGAAAAGAGATTTTACGATGCACATGGAGGCAAATATGGATCACTACACCAGCCTGGTTTCTCCTCTGCATCCCTGCTTATCAATATCAACTCATCTCTTATTTATAACTCGAATTTACAAATGAAATGGGTTTGGCTGGGGGTAGGATGTCTTACTATAGACAGGCAATAAACCTACTTGTGTACTTCTCCATCACCTCTTCTCTTTGTCATTTGCCATGTCAGCCCATTATTGGGCTCGAGACCAGGTTGAGAAATTTCCAAACCATGCTTCTTAACCAGTTCGATATACCTGACACGTAAAGAAGTGCCAAACCAGTTGAGGGGAAATAAACAATATACTAAATAAAACAGATATTGAAAAATATCAGTGGCTAAAAAACAGATATTACTTCTCAGCATTAAAGTGTTCAACTCCAAGATCTTCATCCCAAATGAAAATGTAATCGTAAGCAGCTACAACATCTGGCTGCAAAAATCTCTTTGCATACCACCTACGAAACCAGCAACAAGGGCAAGTCATCAATTGCGGAAAAGAAAATATAAAAAATATAATCACTCACAAATTGAGACCTATGTTCATTTGAAGGATGATACTTTTATTGGAGTTATATTGATATGATATTGAGCATAATGCTCATTGTGGTAGAGGTATTGGTCCTTAAGAAATCAAGTTAAAAATAATAGTTTCTTTGAAGTTTCCAAGCAGTAAACCATCTCCCCCTGAGGTTCATCGATGTGCTATGGGATCCCCAATTACACTGCCCCTATATCAGAATGAAGCCAAAAGGTCAAGCTGTAAACACTTCTATCTTCACTAATTGCCAAAATTTAACCTCAATGTTAAATGATATTTTGGCAATAGCTGATAAGGAAATGGATACTTTTTTACTCTCATTTTCAGTCCACGAGTTAATCACTAATTTGTCTCTTAATTATCATCTTCATTATGCATGGAACGGTCCTGATCCTTGAATTTTTTTCCTTGAGTCTGTCCAGAAGGAACAATCTAATGAAGAATAAATAGTACATGAAATGTTAACAGGTATACGCCCATATGTGCTAGTTTTAGTTTGTGACCGTCACAATCAACTTAAGAAGTTTTCAATCACGAAGCATCATGCCTTCTCAGGTCTTGTTAAGGCATAGAAAATCAAAGATGGTTCATCGCTGATAAGGATAATTGAACATTACCATTTTGTTTGTTTTCTAACACTGACATGTATAGCATCTCGTGACCACTCAAATTGTTCCCATTCACTTGTATGGCCATCATAATGGAAAAGTAAAATCTGAAAATCCTCAGAAAACTACAAAATAAGTAAAATCAATATCAGTGCAATGAAACTTCAAGAAAGAGAATCTGTTTACACGTTACAGAATTATAATCAGTCTTAACCTTTTTCACAGCTGCATCAATATTGTTCTTTTGATTCAAACCAACTGTAAAAGTTACTAGGTACTTTGGCTTCTTTTTCAGATCCTGAAAGTTCCAGAATCCAGATTGTACCATTAAGCAAAGCCCAATCCCATAAACTCCATTTAAAATTCTGTCTAGTATAGCCTTTGGCTGTCCAATATATGCAAAGACTTCTACAATGATGTTTATAAATGATAATGAACATATCCACATAAACACTGAAGCAGACATACTTCACATCTGGGAAAAGATGAAAAGGATTCCAAGCAACCAATAACAATATATCATACGAGCACCGAACCATTATAATGAAGTACTTTCACAATTAGCTCAAAATGACCTACATGAAATAGATGTACACGAATATGAATAATGAATAATGAATAAAATAAAGTATGAATGAGCATGAATGAATCAGATATATCAGTAACATAGTACTGCAAAAAATGATACAGCATAAAGAAAGCATTCTCTAGACATAACCTTTTGTCGGTCCCAGAGCCATAACCATTTCAACATTCTCCAAACCTTACCTTACTTGGGTCACCCCATAATCTTCTCAGATAAAAGTCTGATTCCGAGACTACAATTCCCGGTGGTAAGGACTCCGCACCACGAGGATTTGTAGGAATATGGATCTGAAAGACCAAAAACATGAAAAAAGACAGGTATAATTAACTTATGACGGTAACTCAGATCAAACAAAACCCAACAAATAATCCAGTGTATTAGGTACTGCAATTCCAATAGGGCCACCAATCAGGGCAAATACTTGGAACAAAGTCATTACAGCATTTGGAACAGAGTCAGTACATTCTTTAGCATTCATATCATAAAATACGACGCTCCCGACGCACAGTCTTCAGCATTCATATAAAAAAAGTGCACCACTGATAATTGATTAATAGTGAAAATGATGGAAAATTTTTACAACAGCAACATGCAAGAGAAAAAGCAGTACCTTGGGTGTTAAAGGAGTAGTACCAAGATTTTTGGGAAAACTACGAGTAGCAGAAAAATGATCACCGATCGCTATATCGATAGAAGACTTTAAACTTGAGGGGAGATTAATCTGCCAACAAGAAAGAGAAATCATGATGAACATCCTCCTTAGAGATTAGTTATGAAGGACCTGAGGCATACCTTCGATAAAGAAACTGATGGAAATGAAACACCGACGATATATCCGAGCACCATTCCCATTATGGTTGTTACCACGAGCCGGGAACTACTCGTTGACTTCTTCGCAAACCCACTACACATAGATATTGACGATAATGAAAATAAAAGGTAAGTAAACTACCAGCCTATCAGCAATAACTCACTTTATTTAAATCAAAAGTTGACAGCTTTGCAAACCTGCGATGCGGGGTTCCCATCAGGATAAAGAAAAGCTGCTTTACTCAAAGATCACAGACTAGGAAGAGATCAATTACATGAACAACTCCACGTCGCATCTGCCACTTCCAAAACTTCACACCGCAGGGCACAAAACAACTCTATATTGCATTTGTCACTATCATAAATTCACTCGGTAGTACAAAAAATGCCCTGTAAAAGACAATAAACAGACACTCTTTTAAGAGCAAAACGATCCCTTTGTCACTCAAATGCATCCTCATTGCTCACTTAATTATTCAATAAGATAAGCTTCATTAATTATTCAAAGCAATCAAGACAGCTTTCTTTCTTTGTTTTTGTTTTTGTTTTTTGAAGAAATCAAGACAGCTTTCTTGTGCAACTATAAAGCCAACTGGTACAATCATCATTTTTACACTTACATATCAGACATCTCCATAATAAACAATTAACGTGACATAATTAAAGCAGAAAATCATTCATGTAAGCAACCATCACCATTATTCCTAAACAAAAACTGAAATCACCTCCCCACTCAAAACGAATCAAAGTAGTAAATACCTTATTCAACCACATGTCCAAAACATGGGAAAAAAACAGCGATCAATGCATGTAAAAAAATCATCAGACAGAATGAAAAAAGTAAACAAAAATCATCAATATGAAGCATCAGAATCAAGCTTGCGCTGTTAGTTCACAATCCGAAGATTCCAGATTTAAAAAAATATAAGCACTTATAATTTCACGTCCTCTCTGAAAGATCGATCGTCACAGTCACCAATCGCAAGATATATATATTTTTTGTTTTAAAAAAATTATTATAATAATAATGCAAACAGAACAGTTTTCGAATAATAAAAAAAGATGAGATCAAATCAGCGAATCTTTCCATTTTTCACCTTCCGTCCGCTTTTCAGGAAATTGTTGAGAATCGTTAGCTTATTCTTGATGAATACCTGCTGTCAAACACACCGATCTTTGATGATTTCCCAAATGGTAATGAGGTGTATATGTATGCTACTATTTTATTGGGCTTCAGAAGCTTCAATATCTTAATTCGAGTTAAAAGGTGTTTTCCAATAAAACTCTCATTTTATTCCCTATAATTAATTAGTATCGTGATTTTATTATATTTCATGTATTCCATTACGAAATTATACAGCGCTTGGCCTTTTATCACAAACAAAAGCTTTTTAACTCAATACGTTCTGTTAACTATGATAATGATAATTATTCTACTCGTGTCATTTGTATCGACTTGTAATTCATGATAATCGAGCACGTATTATTTAATCTGAAATATATAAAAAGATGGTAAAAAAAAAGCATGGCATTTTAAAAGGAGGTGTCAGTATCGACTATCGGTTGTACAGAACGTGGTGGAATATGGTGTGGAGAATCGTAAGTGTCAAGTTTTATGTACACATCCATCCTTGTCACGTAATTATTATAAATTTTTTGTTTGAATTTATTAGGTTGACTAGTTGTTATTATTGTTTCTGTTTGAAGTGCATTAATGAATTCGTCTGCATGTTGAATGTTTGACTGAATTATAGTTTCTGTTGCAAACATCTATATTTTATATAATATCTAATATATAATATGTTGAATGAAATATGACATTAATATTTAACTAATATGACATCTGAGAAACGTTATTTAACTTGTAAGTTGTTATAAGTCAAGGTGTACACTATAACGAGTATATTTAACATTTTTTGTTCATCAAATAAGCAATACACAATGATGGAAAAATGTAACACCAAACATATGTTTATTTACCTCTTGTTTTTTTTTTAATCGACATATCTTTTGGGATTTAAATAAAAACATGTAGCCGTGTATCTTAGTTATTTAAAGACATTTTTAGTTTAACCAAAACAAGAGCAAGTGATACATTTTATTTTGCCAAAATTGTTTTTGCATCCAGTTAAGCACAAGGATGTTTTATAATCATTTTTACACTCTATTGTTTTATTTGAAATTAAACAAACAATCAAACCGAAGACACGTTTGATGAATGAATTTAGGTTCCAAATATTTCGATTTTTTTTGGTTGTTTTGGTATTCTGCAATTCAATTTTAATTTAAAATCGATCAAATCAATTTAATTTCATGCAAAATTCAACCACTTGAATCAATCGTATTCTGAATACATAATTTAATTGACAACCAAATCGACCGATTACTAATCAATCGTCGATCGATTAGTGGCGAATTTGGTTCCCCTTGTTCAACTTGTCTTATTTGATCACGTATTATATAATGTTCTACCGTCAAGTCTAAGACTGGAGTCTAGACATCATCTGTACGTTTTGTCTATAATGAAATCCTTCCCTTCTTGGGAGGTTTCTTTGAAAAAAACGGCGAAGAAGGGCTCGGAACAAGAAGGGCTCGGGCTGTTTCTCTCTTGACGATGAAGCTTATCTTCCATTGTCTCATTGACCAACCTTGACCCCTACTCGGCCCAATAATTCGCCAATCTACCATAAGATGGTATAACCCACCTTGTCCTTCAGAACAACCACATATGAAGCTAAAAAAGAAGAAAAACTCGGGTTGATCGACAGAGTTCCTAATCCAGTGTACCAGAAGCAGCATCCTTTAGACAATACCTCATTATCTTCCCTAGCTTGGAGCAAGCATCAAGGCATAACTGCATTGCCTGCACAATGATCGGTACAGAGGCTATGGATTAATCATAGTGACACAGAAAAACCAGTACATCAATATGCTTTTCATACCTCGTGGATCTTTGGTGTCGACCATTCTCCTGTGACAGTCATTTGAGTAACCTCATTACGCGATGGCATAAATGTAATCATTAGAGTGCCATCTCGGTAACTTTCCTCGTCTGAAATGGGGTCGATAAGAAAGTCCTTCCCAAATAATGACTGAACATGAAGAGAGATTATAAAGACTAGTAAAAACACTCATTGACACCACAGAAACAAAAAAAAAAATTTGATGTAATGTGTCCGAGGGCTTGGTTCGATTATTTTCACTTTATTCTGACAAAGACTTGAGATCGTACATGCTCCTTTTATTATAAGGCAACATGAATATTTTCACGGAAAATCATCCAACGATAAAACTTGCATTCTCAGATTGGATTCAAATCCATCAGGAACGAAGAAAATAGCTAGGCACATTATCTGACTAATCAGAATGTATCATGATCCATGCCACATGATATTCCAAGACAATGTAACAAACAAACATGAGATGCATACCACTGATACAGAGGTAACCATGTCATATAACATGATGCCGGCATCTGCTAGAGCAAGACTGGCACACGATATTACTACTGGGAGATCGCCTGCAACAAATCAATGACTCCATAAGCACAAAAGCAGTAAATTTTAATAATCTGAAAGTCACCAGCTTCAAATTGTGATGCAATAAGTTAACATGGTTTGATTGGCTTGGTACACTAGTTCTTTTTCCAATGAAGCTCATGAAACCACAATCTTGATGTACCAATAGCAACTTCTTAAGTATTTGTATACCACTTCAAAAAAATTCACAGATTAAAAGCCTGGGCAAGATTTAACAAATGTATAAGCTGTCACGGGTAAAGACATGCACATTCCTAGAAAATGAACTACCAATTTAGATTTTGATGCCTATAATTTTAATACATAAATAACAATCGCAAGGCCCAATCGTAACAGAAACTTAAACTAACTTACTTCCTCCGGATTCCAAGACCAACGCAAAAACATCAACAGTTGTCTTGGGGAAAGATTTCAGTATAATAGCACCCTCGAGAGCTTTGTGGAGTGTTGACGACAGATCTTTAGTCTCATGTGCCTGACAAACATAGGGTGAATTGTGAAAAACTAATAAAGAATAATAAAATTTAGATCTAAAATATGCGGAAAATGTTAATCATGGAATATAAGAAAAGTGGAAGATGAGCAGAATATAAAATAGCACCTGGCCACGAATGGGTGTAGCAAAAGTAGTATAGCTGACATTACAATTCAGTCTCCCCATGTCACTGTACAGCATTGCTTTCTTACTTTCTCTAGGGCCAAATCTGGACATGCAAAAACGAATAGGAAAACTTAGGACCAAATCTGAACATTACAATTCAGTCTCCCTTTTTCACTGTACTTCATTGCTTTCTTACTTTCTCTAGGACAAAATCTGAACATGCAAAAACGAATAGGAAAGCTTAGGCACAAATCCACCTTGCACGTATGCAGGAGTGGGTAGAAAATGAAGCATACGTAATGCCTCATTTCGGTAATTCAAGAAACGTAAAACAATTTTCATTATCGACTATGTTATTGATGTGATTTTTATAGATTCCACCAGGAAGAAAAAGGCACAATGAAAAATAGAAGTGTAATATTATTATAGAATTTTCATATGTTTGAGCATAGAAAGGAAACCTATAAAATAAGAGAGAGCAGATATGCAGAGGGAGAGTTTCCTACTTTGATAAAAGAGATCGCAAGGATATTTCAAAGATTTTTCCCAACTCTCTAGATAACATTTTTCCTTCTCTCTAACCAAAATGCCACATGCGTAAATTAGTTTATGCAGAAACATTAATTCTAGCAACAAATATATTTAATGGGGATGGAGGCTGGCATTAAACACAACATGTCATGGAAAATTCTATGAAATCGTGTACTCACACAGATACAATGACCTTTGTGTTTCCAAACTCTGCATAAGCAGACCCCGAGGCAGAACTCACCGCACCGGTCCTTAGAACTGCAGAATTCGAACCAAAATATGATGCAATTTTTAAGTCCGCGCAGTAATCTTAAATCTATACTAGCACCCAGCAAGGGAGAGAGAAAAAATATCAGTTCGAATTTATAACTACATATAAGTTCGTCAGCGAACAATTGGACATGACGTAAAAATTCAAAACCATCCCAAAACGGTAATATGTCAGTTAAAACATCGATATTCAGACTGTTAAAATGTCAAAACACAAGATACAAAGAGCGAAGATTTAACAATTATCAACAACAAAAGAACCAAATAGCAACACAAGCTACGAACAACTCACTAGCGCACCCCTTAAAACTAATCCAAAATGAAACTCACGCATACACAGACGACATGCCAACACAGACAGACGAGCATTTACCACTTTTTACATCTAGAGAGCATGTATATCTAACACTTACATGCAGGGCGGCACTGGTGGATGCGGCGGCCGTCGGAACGTACCCAATCAGAACCCGCGATATTCAAGGTCTTCTTCTTCCTAAAATTCGTCAGCGACGGCGAATACGTCACCGCCGTAGAGCTTGGCTTTCCTGACATGCCTACTTTCTCCAAGTTCCTTGGTAGTATGAGAACAATGCACAATTACGATTTCTCCCTGTAAAACTCCCGCTACGTCATTTCTATCCATAACATCAAATCAAATGCTACAAACTTAATTTATTCAAAAAAAAAAATGCTACTAACTCAAAATCCTACCTTCTTCCGTGGGCTTCAACTCAAATCTCCGCTCCTGATTGGGCGACGATGCTCGGCTACACTCAAATTATCTGCCAACAAGCTCCATTGTTCAATGAATCATTTGGGTCTCGATTACTTGTGTAAGCTGTCGCATGGAATTGAAACTGATGTGGATTTAATTTTCGCATTTTAGGGTTTGGGGAGAAGCGGATTAGTTGTAATTGAGAATTGGGCTAATTGGGCCTATCTATCTACCTTTCGGATTATTGTCTTTTTTACCCAATTCATCAGCATATATTTCATCTGTAGATGAGAAAATCGCAAAAAGATAATATGATACCGAAATTACAAATTTCTTTGTATCTATATTATATATCAAGAAAGAACATTTGTAATTGACTTTTTTCCTCAACCTCAAAATTGCAAAAAAAAAAATCATATAAAAATGTCAAATTACAAAAAATACATATCATAGTAAAATCAAACATTTTTTTAAAAAAACAAATTTACGTTATATTATATACACACAACACATTATATTTATATATTACGTTGCACACATAATATATGTGCGTCACAGCTAGTCAAAATTATGTCTCATCTCATCTCGTTTAAAGACAAAATAAAGTGCAATATTGAAAACTATAGTTTGGAATAACTTGATACCTGAGCAAAATAGCAATTTTGTGAGAATTAGATTCCAAAACATCGCTTAAAAAAGGTAAAGGAAAAGAAAAAAAAATAAAATAAAATAAAAGAGGACCACTTACTCGATCTTCACAAGACAAGAATATTTAAATCAAAACCAAGCTCTTTTTTCCCCACATTCACAGCTTTAGCTTTATTGAGTTCCTCATAAGAACAATAAACGAATTGTATGATGATATAATAAAATATTATAGTTCATAATTTCGAATTCTTAGAAAGTGATATTTTAGAGTAGAGATAATTGTTATAATTAGTTAAGGTGCATCTAATTTAAATCCATTTTACAGCCAACGTGTAAGGTTAATTATACATGTATATGTTTTTTTTTTTATGAATTTATATTATGTGTCTTTCAAATCCACCTTTTGATTAGTTCATATAAATATAATTATATTACGACTGATTTGAAATATATCAAGGAAGCGGGTAATTATTTTAAACCAATTTTAAAATACATTTTCAAATCAAATCTCATTATTTAAATAAAATACATCGAACACAAACTTTACGCGCGTATTGACTTCTGTTTGATGTCTCATATATATGTATATATATCCAATTCCAACCAATATAGTATACATATATATATATATACTATATACACATGATTTAGATATTTAATAGTTTTTTTTAAACTAGATATTTAATAGTTATAAATTTATAATAACCATTTTTGGACGTAAATTTTTTTTTTCCTTTGTGGGGCTGACAAATAATAATGTATACTATATAATTAAATATGAAAATTTTAAAATAATTACTTTTGATTTAATTTCCAAAGCATACTAACTCATAATATAGAAAAGTTATTAAAACGTAAAATCATTTTAATTAATAATAAATCCGAACAAAATGTATGTCAACATTTGAAATAATTTATAGCCTTTGTTCACCAGTGTTTTACATATAAATTAATAATCTTTTCAATTTTTAACCATCTTTAGTTTTTATTAACTATTCAAAAATCAATTATATATATATAAAGCAACTCAAAAAAACGTAGCTAGCTAGCAACGTACTCTTTCATGCAACACGTACAAAAAAACTATTATATATATCCTCAACTTTTACATACGCCATCATCCTCAAATGGAACCACCCCCGGCGCCTCCACCGCAGCCACGGCGTTGGCCTAAGATTTGGCCCCTACAATCATCAACACAGGAACAGCCACAGCCACGGTGTTGGCCGAAGATGCCGTACTCACAACAACAACAACAACAACAACGATGCTGGTCGAACATTAATATGTCGTCCGTAGTACTCATGATGAAGATACCGACACTGCAATGGTGTGGGGAGAAGAAGAATATGGAGTCCAAGCAAAAGGCATGTATCGCCATCGTTACTGTGCTCTCCATAATCTTCATCTGTCTAGTAGCCACAATCATATGGCTCTCATTTCTACCCAAATACTTGGGATTCTCGATAGAGCAGGGGTGGATCTCCGGCTACAGCTTCGCCAACGACACGCTGAACGCCAAATTCCACTTCGTGCTCCGAGCCGACAATCCCAGCAGCGGGTTCGCGGTGTATTACAAGGGAGTGACGGGTTCGTTGTCGTACAAGGACGCGACGCTGTGCGATAACAGCACCGTCCCTCCGTTCCACCAGCCGAACAGAAACATCACGGTTGTGGGGTTTGATCTGGTGGCGAAAGATGTCCGAGTAAACGGGACCGTGGCTCAGGATTTGAATGCAAAGGCATTGGATCTAAGATTGTGGTCGAAGATGATGATGAAGTTCGGGGGTTTCAGGATCCATCGAGGGCTTACTCTTCATTGCAAGGGTTTGAAGGTTCCATTTTCTTCGTCTAAAGGCTTTGTCAAGGTTGCTTGCCACAAACATGTACTTGACGGTAACGTCGATGCTACCCTACCCCATGGGTAACGTCCAGCCATTTTATGATATGCTATGTTGTTATATAATGCATTTGAAATTTCAAATAATAATAATAATAATAATAATAATTTTTTTTTGTCCATTAAATTATCTGTTCTTTGGTTTAATTTGATTTCATTAATTTTTTAAATTTTGATTTTGATGCATTAAATTTAATTTTCGGTTATTTTGATCTAATTTGCTGACATGACGGCTTGACAAGTAAATATTTTTTCTAAGTCACGTGAAATTAGAAGTAAGCGTATCAAAACCAAATTTTAAAAACTTAGTGCACAAAATCCCAAAATTGAATAAGTTAATGAATCAAAAAACCTATTTTCTCACGACAAAACTAAGAGAGAGTTTTTTCAAATAAAATGCAAGCATAATTATTTAGTTTTTTCAAGTAAAATATAACCATAATTTTGTTCTTAACGTACATTATTCATGGCGCATATACAATTTTCCAATTGAATATATATATATATATATATATATATATATTATAATGTAATAAAAAATAAATAAAAAATGATAGTTAAAATTGTATTGGATTTGATTGATAGATTATGGTTTATTTGATTTGATTGATTAAATTTTATATAAAAATGTTAAATGCATATTTTGTCCTTTTAACAGTAAATAAAATAAAAATTATATTATTTATAAGGGGTAATATAATAATTTGAATTCAATGATTTGATTGATGTGAGATAAATAATTAATGATTTGATTTATGTAAAATAAATAGTTAATATATAGATAAATAATATGATGAGAAGAACGTGGGATGAGATGAGATGAATTATACATATATTAATAATACCGTGAACAGAACGGTGCCTAAAAATATTTATTGTTCGCTTAAAAGTAACTTGTTTTTGAAATTTCATCTAAAATTTATTTGTAGTTTTGTTTATATGTATAATATTCGTCTTTTAATTTTCCACCACGATATATGAAAACCATTTTGAAAATTTATTTATATTTCGTTACTTATGTTCATCTTTTAATGTTTACCTTTTAATACATCAATGAGATTTTTAAATTAATTCAATGTTTAAATCTGGTTTGTGGTTAAAAAATATATATTGTAAGCTTTAATGTTAGATATTTTGTTTTGTCTTCACGTTAAAATTTTGACCATGTCGTAAGCAATTGAGTGCTAAATATATAGTTTATTTCATATGTTATATATATATACTAAAAGTGTCACCCCTACTTCAGATCCGGGGCTTAGACCACACCAGTCACAGCCACAAACAAATCTGAGTATTGTCATTGTCAAACTACCTAATAAACTATTTAGATAATGTTTGAAAGATCTTTTACAATCAACTTTTTTTTTAATAAAATTTTGAGATTTTGTAAAATTTAATTAATAAAAAGCTGAGAAATATTTTCTAAAAGCTCTCTCAAACACTACCTTAAAATAGCAAAGACGAAACGACTCACAATTTTTTTATTGAATTTGAAAAGAGAAATCGACAATAGAGCCAAATTCACGACTTAGGCTTGAAAATACAGTCGCAGAATCACTCGACAATGTACATACTAAAATCGACAACGCGTTGAATTAATTTACTAAAGTTAATATAATTTATAAAATTAAATTATCAACCAACTATAATAATATCATAAAATCATCAATTTCGTATTCAAATTCAAGAGAAAATATGTCACCGTCCTTGAAGCGTTCCCATTATCTAGTGATTCATTAGTAGAGATACCACTCTCTTTCGATATATTACAAAAAAATTATAGAGACCGTGAGTAATATCTTCGAGCTACCATGCAAAAAAAAAAAAGAAGAAGAAGATAAAATTAAATAAAAGGAAACATACTAAGGACCTAGCTTAGCTAGCTAGTTTTTATAAATAATAATTACTTGGGACGATATGAAACATAATTTGTGACCGCTTTTGTCCCCTCGGAGATTGCATGCTTCCCCAACTCCCCCGGCAGCACCAGCTTCACGGCCCCCTGGATCTCCCTCGACGACATCGTCCGCCGCCGTGAGTATTTCTGAAGCACCGCCGCCGCCTCCGCCAACCTCTCGAACATATCCGACATCATGTTGTTTATGATGGTCATGGCCTTGGACGAAATCCCCATTTCCGGATGCACCTGTTTCATCACCTTAAACAGGTAAGTCTTGTACCCTCCAAGCCCCTCTCCGGCCGCGCGGCCTCTCCTCCGCCGCCGCTGCTGCTTCATTTTCTCTCCGCCCCCGGCGGGTTTTCTCTTCGTTCCTTTCTGCGGCGGCGTGGGTAAGACTTCCGGCTCGGAGGCTGGCTGCGTTTCGTCTTCGTCGGCCGGCGGTTTTTCTTGGACGGGAATTGTTTTTCGTGCGGAGGATTTGGGAGGCAGAATGTCCACATTTTTGTGGAACTTCTCTTTGCTGGAACTGGAAACTATCTCCATTTTATCCTCCTCTCCCTTCCCTCGCGGCGTAACCAACACTTCCATTGTTTCCTCCACCACTTTCTTGGCCGTCACCACCGCCCTCTTCGCCGCCTGTTTCTTGGGTGCCATTCTTTTTTATCCTTTTGTTGTATTTTCTCAAGAGTGGAATGTTTAGTTAAGTCCAAGTTTGTAGCCAATCTTTTCACAGTTTTATTTATTATTAAAACTTTTTTTCAAAAGAATTCATGCTGTGGAGGATATGCCACGTGGATACAAATGTCGTGGTATTTGGAATTCATGCCACGTGGTTAAAAGATGAAAACTCTGGAAGGTGAAAATCCTCAGAGTCCCTCTGTCCAAATAAAATAAATGGTTTCGGGAATATAAATGGTGCAAATTGCTCAAAAATTCTTAATGCAAATATATTTTGCTCTGCAATTTTTAGCCATTTTTTTGTACGATAATTTTTGTTAATTTGTACCACATCTTGTATGGTTTTGTACCACATCTTGTATTGTTTTGTATCATATTTAATGACTAAAGACTTCAAAGCAAAATATGTTTGTATTTGGGGATTTTTGAGCAAATTGCCCATATAAATTTGAATGGGAAATAATGGACATAACATTAAGTAACAATTTTTTTTATTAATTAAATACACAAGGATTGAAATGAACCACAAAGCATGACAAACCCTGCAGATGTATTTATAGGGGTGGAATCAAGACATTGTGCAAGTGACTAGGAGAAATTTTATGTATATTTTTTCCTAGGAGTAACGTTTTAAATCTTGTACTCAAACATATGTTTGCATTTAGTTTCTGTCAAAATATATATATATATATATATGTTTGAACACTCTGTTTCACACAAAATATTTTTGCATTTCCTAGACTCACAATTCTACGGATAAAAATCAGTATAAAACATTGAAAATGATACTAATATATGATATTTGTACTAATTGGTTTAGATTTGATACAAAAGATAAAATTTTGGATACAAATTTTGAACAACTTTATTTATATCAATATTAGATATTAGTATCATATTCTTAATATTTTGTATGATCGTTCAAAAAAAAAGACAAATATGAAATTGATATCAATATTTGCATACATATTTGAGTGCTCAAAAAACATATATTAATATCAAATTTGAAACAATTTATGCTCAAATATCATGAATTAATATTGGATAAAAAAGCTCAAATATATATATTTTTTCTATCACGAATTAATACGGGATAAAAGAGCTCAAATATATATTTGCATTCTAACCGAATGCAAATTACGTTTGACCGAGGATTTAAAGCAAATTACGAAATTTTACGATTTAATTAATGTAAACTGAAATATATTGGAGAGGTTTTAGAATTATTCAATTTAAAAGGATTATTAAACTGAAAATTAAATAACTCTGCCCAAGACCCATGCATTGGGCTTTGGATCGTTGCAGCTAAGAGCCTAAGACTGATCGAGAAGGCACAATACAAGCTTCTAGCATCTAGGATATTAATATTTTGTGGCACATGTAACCAAGTCGTGGGCCATTATGTTGTGATTATGGGAATTAACCCGCCAACGGGAGAAAATAAAGGGAAAGAAATAATCATGGAGAACTAAACGATCGCCCCCACATCAAATCCACCGACAATTGCAGATTTTGAATCTTTTAACTCTATTAATATGGGCTGGTTAAAAAAATAGGACTATCTTGGGTATTATTTAAAAAATAAGGATCTTAACTTTTTTTTTTTCAGAAAAAGGGAGTTAACTCTCTTAACCTAAAACTAAACCAATTACCTTAATTAGTTAATTAAGAATCTGTCATCTTCTTCTCAAATTTTGTTGCACGCTTGTTCTCAAAATCCAAAAATGAATCAACCAAAAAATAAAATGATAGACCATGGACGAGCTTGTTCTCAAATCCGAAAATGGATCAACCAAACAATAAAATGGCAGACCATGGACGGGATTTGCAGAGCAGAATTTCTGTCTGCCCAAATGAATTCTGGGTCTGCCATGGTCTACCTTGTTGTCAGACCATGGTCTACCCAGAATTCTGGGTAAACCATGGTTTGCCCAAAAAAATTATGGGTTTTCCATGGTCTGCCTTGGGACCATAGTAGATCCAGAATTGTGAAGAGTTCTAGGTCTGCATGGTCATGCTATGATCTACCCATAGTCTACCCCACCCAAAACTCTTCACAATTCTGGGTTTGCTATGGTCTACCCACATGGCAGACCCAGAACTCTTCACAATTCTGGGTTTGCTATGGTCTACCCAAACAGACCCAAAATTGTGAAGAGTTTTGGGTCTGCCATGGTCTAACATGGTCTACCCACTGGGTAGACCATACTAGACCCAAAATTATCTTGGGTAGACCATGAATATTTATTGGTTGATCATGTATTGTATTTATTTTTATTTTTATATTTTGAAGGGATATTGTATTTATTTTCAAAAACATGTAAATATAACATAATCGTTAAATCATTTGATTTTTATATTAAAGTATGTATAGTCATATAACATAATTGTGAATATTAATCGATTAATATGTTACAATATGTATAATCATATAACATAGTCATGAAATCAGTTGATTCATATGTTACAATATGTATATCGTATAACATAATCGTGAAATTAGTCAAATTATATGTTACAATATGTATAATCATATAACATAATAGTGAAATCGGTTGATTCTTATATTAAAATGTGTATAATCATATAATATAATCATGAAATTAGTTGATTGATATGTTACAATATGTATAATCATATAACATAATCGTGAAATCAGTCGATTAATATGTTACAACATGTATAATCATATAGCATAATCGTGAAATCAGTTTATTCTTATATTTAAATATGTATAATCAAACAACATAATAGAGAAATCGGTTGATTCTTATATTAAAATGTGTATAATCATATAATATAATCATGAAATTAGATTATTGATATGTTACAATATGTATAATCATATAACATAATCGTAAAATTAGTCGATTAATATGTTACAACATGTATAATCATACAACATAATCGTGAAAATAACAGATATGTATGTTATAAATTGTGGATTCATATGTTAAAATATATAAGATTATAGAACATACTTGTCAAATTATGGATTCATATTTGTGAAATTAGTCGATTAATATGTTACAACATGTATAATCATACAACATAATCGTGAAAATAATGGATATATATTTTATAAATTATGGATTCATATATTAAAATATATAAGATTATATAACATACTTGTCAAATTATGAATTCATATTTTAAAAACATGTACGATTATAGAACATATTTGTAAAATTAACAGATTCATATTGTAAAATATGTACGAATATATGTTAACATGCTTGTGATATTAACAGATTCATATGTTAAAACAAATATGATTTTCAAACATACATGTGAAATTCGCTGATTCATACGTTAAAATATACGAATATAAAACATACTCATGAAATTAGTGGATAAATTGTTAAAACATGTACAATTATCAATGAACATTAGACAAAATTGTGTAATTACGTGTCAAAATTATGTAATTATCGGTAAACTTATGAAATTAGTGGATTCAGATGTTAAAATGCTTATGATTATAGAACAAACTTGTAAAATTAGTGGATCCATATGTTGAAACATGTACGATTATATGTCAACATTGGTCAAAATTATGTTAATATTGGTCAAACTTGTGAAATTAGTAGCGAAAAAATTATTTGTCTACCTAATTTTTTTGACAAACAGAGCAGTTAAAAATATAAATAAATGTGTTACAAATAAACATGTATTATGAAATTGATAATCAGCCTATCCATTGTGTTTCGCATCCCGAATTTAATGAAACCTGATTTTTCTAACCTTATATTTTTCGCGGCGCGCTTTAGGATATGTTGATGTTTGCAGCGCGCGGCGCGCTGCGAAAACATTGTGTCTAGCCAGACCACAAGACCAAATGTTTGGGTCTGACAAATTTTGGTCAGACCCAAACACTTGTTTGGGCTGCGTAAAGTTTATTTCCACAACGTGGTTGGATCTTGGTCAGACCACAATCACATGTAATTTTGGTCAGACCCAAACACTTGTGTTTGTGGTGTGACCAAGACCCAACGTTTTCGCAATGGTCAGACCCAAGAACTTTTAAATTTGTCAGACTCAAATATATGCTTGGCCAGACCGCAATTGAGGGGGAAAAAAAGAAGGGAGAGAAAGGAAAACGATGGGAAAATAATTTAAAATTTAAAAAAAATGTTAAAATATATAATAATAGTTAAACTATAGGACAAAATGGTAAATGTATAGAGCAATCCTTTTTCTTAAATAAATCATAAACCACTCCCTTTTTCCCTATTAATATTTAATACCACAATCAGGTTACGGTCGTGGAATCACATCGTTTTTTATAATTTTGAAAGATTTTCAATTCTTGCATTTTTGAATGTATACATGTCATGCTAGGAAAATTATGCGCAAGTTGTTATTGGAGACATGTTACTTCAATATTCAATTCAATGCACAGAGGAAAGAAATGCAGATGGGGAGAGAACTTTATTCGTCCGTTTGATTTTAAAAACCAGGCCAAAAAAGCACTTTTTAAAGTGCTTTTCAGTTAACAAGGTGTTTGGTTGACCAAAAAAGTGCTTAAATAAGCACTTTTTAAAGTCAAAATTAGAGCTTTTTTAAAAACCAAAAATTGTAGCTTTTAAAAGCACTTATTTTAAAAAATCTCTACAAAATCCAAACGGGCTCTAAATCTCAATTATTCATCTATATGAAACTAATTCGAAAAGCCAATTGTACTTCACTATTTATAGGAATATGATAGATTACAAGTGAGACACCTTATAAAAAATGGAAACAAGGTTCCAACTTCCAATTTACACGGATGGTACGTATTTTATGAAGGGAGAAAAATGGACTCACAAAACGTATTTCAAGTCCTTAGGCATCGGGTCATTCTATTTTTTCCAACACTTCCAGCCTGGTTTTCCTTTTCCACCCTTTCATTGTTGCGACCAGGTTGATCAACCCAACAATTTGGGTCTTACTATATTCCTACAGATGAAGGCATGCCACAATTCAAAAACAAAGTCGCGGTGGATGTTCCAAAATAATATTATTGCCAACTCAAATGTAATTTTCATACCGGATGAGCGCGTGACCAGTGAACATATTCAGTTTCTGGAAGGTAAAAGGCCTGTTTGCAAGTGACAACAAAAAACAATGTAACACATCAGATGCTGCAGCTGTGATGATGATCTTACGTTTTCCAGACACACTTGGAGTGTGAAGTCAAGTTTCTGAGTGTGAAAATCAGCAAGTTCTTACCCATTTGAAAAGTCACCGAATGCAGTATTTACCTTGATAAAAGTTTCAACAGCCTGCAATTTGGGTCCAACTTCAATCGAGACAAAGTGCTTTAGGCCATTTATTAATACCTGAGAACAGGAAGGCACAATGATTCCAAAGGAAAACGTAAACAGAGGGAAAAGAAAAAAGCATCGTTCAAGCACAAGTAAAGAAAAACCTGAAGATCCAGTGACATGAGTGCCCTCCCTTCATCCGTACATCGTTTCACTCTAGATAAGCCTTCAATGAGGCTTTCAGCAATAATTTCAAGTCCATATTCTAAGAGGAGATCTTGAACCTGGAATCAAGTAAACAGCAGGGAGCACATCATTAACTTTGATAATGACAAAATTAA
Organism: Henckelia pumila; assembly: GCF_033568475.1. Taxonomy (NCBI): domain Eukaryota; kingdom Viridiplantae; phylum Streptophyta; class Magnoliopsida; order Lamiales; family Gesneriaceae; genus Henckelia; species Henckelia pumila. The sequence goes on along the minus strand of NC_133122.1, from coordinate 63,943,369 downwards.
TCAGGCCCAAAATTAATAAATGCAGGAAACATAATCAAATGATTTAAAATTGACTGATGCTTGTCTCAAGGGAAATTGAAAACCTATATATGTCTGCACACGGGAAACTTTTGAACGTACTCATCAAAATGCGAAGTGGTACAGTTTCAGAAAAAAATACTGCAACATGGGATGGGAACATATGTTCTCTTGCTTGAGGGGGAGTATGGCAAAATAAATAATAGCTTGTATATTAGCTAATTAGGAGATTTATGTGACAATCTGTATCACTAGAATTAGACTAATTTGATTATTTTTCTATTTTGTTTGAATATCCCATAAATCAAGAGATCTGACAAGTTCCTATGTTTCTTTTCCTAGGACTATTAAATAATAGACAAATGTGTATTGTTTAATTTATTTTTGTATCAATGAAGAGAAAATCGCCATCTACATGGTCAAAAGCATAGAAGAGAATTTGTTGCAGCATACAGCCATAGCACGCAAACAACAGCAGCTAGCACATTCAAGTGAAAAGTTACTGAAAAACTAAAACTCGACACCATTATTTTTTTTTAATAAGAAACACAAATATTATTAAAATAATAAACTCAACACCATTATTTCACAACCCTATAGCAAAAAATGTTGGTCCATTGAGAATGTCAACTGGCCAACAAGAATCCCAAAGTTTCACATGAAATAAATTCTCATTAGAATCCAAGTTGAAGCATTTATGAGAGTATGTTACAGCAATCTTTACCTCCTTACGGATACCCCCATGAGCAAGCCTTGTTTTGTAGTGTTTAAATTCCCCCAGCAATAAATCAACATACCTGTTAAACAATTATATATGGTCCTTCAATCCTCCAGCAACAAACGATATTATAACCTAGGTTTAAGATCTATAACTTAACTAAAATCATGTGGGAGCTGTGTGATGAGGGTTGAAGCTTATAGAAGAGCTAAAGGCTCTGAAAACCAAGAAATGAAAAATAACAAATTTGCAATGCATTTGCGACTGCGTTTCACAAAATTTGTTCATTCCTTTTCAAACTCAACATACCAACACCATATCACAAACTTGTTCTTTTCGAACCACTTTCACTTTGAATTTTCAAAGAGCCGTCATTACATTTTACAAAACACCTTCTGACTTCCAAGTTTCTGCTTCATGCTTATTAAACACATTTCCAAATATTTTTATCAACAAATAGAAGTAACTGAACAAATTTGAGCCCGATAAATATTGTTATATGATCTAAGATCTTGATAATTCAATTTTTGTAGATTAAATTCTTTTTTCCCTAAGTAATGCTTTTATATGATGTCATTAAGGTTGCACTTAGATAAGTGAATTTGTTTTGGTAAAGAATTTGAGAAACAAACTCAAATGACACCCATTTTGGATACATTTGCTATTGGAGTTGCTTAAAATGAATATAGGATATATTTGAAATTCAATTAGGTTGTGTTTGGATGGAAGGATTAGAAATCCATGCATTTAAATATATTTTCATGGTTTAAATAACTTAAACAAAAGAAATTCAAACACATCTACATACTTATTTACTCTGCAATTATATTAGTCAAAATGCATTTCAAATTCTTGGAATATTTTAGTCATTTTTTTTTTTTTTGATAGGAAACATATGTATTATATATAAATGAAAATGATAGATTACAAAAAGTGGACCAGCGATCCACGCTAGCTAGCTATATTCAAAGCCAAAAAGGGCCTCTAACAATGTAGATCAAAGCCAATTTCCAATCCCTATACAAGTCTAACATAGACAAAGATTTAAAGTTAGAACCCTTGAGAGCCCACGTGGCAACTCTCAGTTTGATTTTATCCCAAGTTTCCTTCTCTGATTCTTCACTATCTTCAAAAACTCTTCCGTTCCTCTCCAACCATATCGACCAACACACGCAATGAACCACTACTAGCCAAAGAACTCTCCCTTTTTCACCTAGCAAACCTCCTAGATCAGTGGCAAAAAGATCTTTCGTTGTTTTCGGGATTACCCAAGATAATCCCAATTCCTTGAGGACCAGGTTCCACAAGTTCCCTGAATACGGGCAATGAATAATCATGTGATCTTGAGTTTCTCCTCCCTGCTTGCATAGCACACACCTGTTTGGGCTAAGGGACATGTTTGGGAGCCTCTTTTGAATCAAGTCGCAGGTAGGCAATCTTTCCAACGCAGCTGTCCATGAGAAAACCTGAACCTTTGTCGGAATGGTGGCTTTCCAGATTGGGTAGAAAAGAGGGAAGCTTGGGAAACGCTCCTCTGGAAAGAAAGACTCGAAGAAGGACTTTACCGAAAAGACTCCGGAACTGTCCCAAACCCATTTCCTCACATCCTCCGCTCCCTCTACTAAGTTCACCCCCCTCAAAACTTCCAGCAGGTTACCTAGCTGGCTCAATTCAGCATCCCTCAAATCGCGTCTAAGATGCAAGTTCCAGGTCAAAGAGTTAAAGGAAAAAGACGAGTCTCGACAGACGAAAAAAGAAATCTGCCTATTGTGCTCCCTAGATATCTGAAAGAGATTAGGAAAGAGGTCCTTAAAACTAGAATTTCCCACCCAGCAATCTTCCCAGAATCGAAATCTCTCTCCCTAGAACCACTGCCCTCACAGAGTGACTGAAAGCCATATACGTCCTTGATATGAATTTCCACGGACTTCTAAACGTGTTATGTCTAGCCAATCCCGCATCCCATCCATTCTCTTGAACTCCGTATTTGCTCGCTATGATTTTCTTCCAAAAAGTGTCCCCCTCCGACGAAAATCTCCACCACCATTTACCCAACAGAGCCTTGTTCCGAAGGCATAGGTTACCTATTCCCAATCCTCCTCTATCTTTAGGTCTACAAACTTTGTCCCAGCCTACCAGGTGGCAATGAGCCTCCCCATCCGGTCCATCCCACAAGAAGTTCCGCATAAGTTTCTCCATATCCTCTGCAACTCCTCTTGGGATCCGAAACAACGACAAGTAGTACACGGGGAGGGCACTCATTACTGCCGAGATTAGCGTTAGTCTGCCACCTCTCGAAAGGAAAGCTTTCTTCCATCCAGCTAGCCTTTTGGACATCTTAAAGGTTACTGGCTCCCAGAATGAGACCCTTAAGGGGTTCCCTCCCAATGGCACTCCTAGGTATTGAATGGGCCATGCTTCCACCCCACAGCCGATCTCCCTAGCCAACCCTTCCTCCACTTCTTTATCACAATTACAGCTCAAGAGTGCACTTTTGTCCTTATTGATTTTCAAACCGGACATATCACAAAAAACAACCAGAATATCCATCAACAGCCTCACGTGATCCTCATTAAGCGCAAAAAACAAAGCATCATCGGCAAATTGAATGTGAGAGACCTCAACTCTATCCCTCCCTATCTCCCAACCTCTAAAGATGTTTAACGCCTTTGCCTTGTCAATCAAGCGTCCCAAAACATCCGCCACAAAGTTAAATAAGAACGGGGACAGCGGGTCTCCCTGTCGTAACCCTTTCTCCCCCTTAAAAGTACCAGTCGGTCTCCCGTTGACAATAACCGAAAACTTAACATTGTTGAGACATCCATTAATCCATTTCCTCCATCTATTCCCAAATCCTTTCTTAAGGAGAACAAAATCCAGAAATCTCCAATTAACGTTGTCATATGCCTTCTCAAAGTCAGCCTTGAAAACCCAGCCTTTTTTCTTTTTCATTCTGAATTCCTCCACTGTCTCATTCGCTATCAAACAGCAATCCAAGATTTGACGGCCTTCAATGAAGGCACTCTGTGAATGTGCAATTGTGATCTCAAGCACCTTCTTAAGACGCGAAGCTAGCACCTTGGCGATTATCTTGTAAAGACTAGTGACTAGGCTAATCGGTCTAAAGTCCCTAATGCGTAGTGACTTTTTCTTTTTTGGTACCAAACAAATGTATGTCTCATTCGTTACTCCATTCACAACACCTCCCTCATAGAATTCCTTAAACACTCTCTTTAAGTCCTCTTTAATCGTTTGCCAACACTCCTTATAAACTTCCATTGAGAAACCATCCGGTCCCGGAGCTTTTGATCCTTCACAATCAAACACTGCTTTTTTAATTTCCTCCTCGGTAAAAGGTAGCTCGAGCTGCTCCATAGAATCTCCATCAATTGCGCTCCATTCTACCCCTTCAATACCCCACCCCCCTCTCTTTGGTTCGCTATAGAGTTTTGTGAAAAACTCTATAATTGCTGATCTGATAATTTCTTTATTGGAGCTCACAGTTCCGTCTTCCAATTCCAACCTCTCTATACTTGTCCTGCTTCTCCTTTGGCTAAGTAACGAATGGAAAAACTTTGAGTTGCAGTCCCCTTCCTTTAACCATTTGACTTTTGCCTTCTGGGCTTCCATTTGCAATTTCCTACATGTTAACTCCTCTAACTCAGCTTTGACAGCTCTTCTTTCCTCCGCCACATTATCCGATCCCGTACCTTCCCATTCTTGAGTATCCAGCATTTGAATCTTGTTTTCCAGCTCATATCTCCTCATGTCTGAATCTTCTTCTATTTAACTTATTTAAGGATGAAAATAAATTCGAAATCATGGATTTCAAATGACTCAATCCAAATGCAATTTAAATTTTGTCCATCCGAGCAAATTAAAGAATTTGTAGTCATGGATTTAAAATTCATCAATCCAAATGCAATCTAAAGGAATTTTACTCAGTAATACAGGATGTCCAAAATAATGGAGTGACAAAAGATTACTTAAACCATACATTCTTAATAAATTCCTCGATGTGATGAACTGTGTTAAAAGGATAGGGAACCTACCCATTATGCTCTAACCCGAGTTCCTTCACCTCCCATTTAGCATTGGCAATCCGATCAACATACCTGCTCAATTTTCTCCAGTCAATACCACAACAATATGGCCTAGCAATTAGTAAAGACACTGCAGAAGGAAAACATGATATGCCATTAACAATTTAATGCTGCTAAGTTAAAAATGCCAAAAGCAACCGTCAATCGAACTGTATATCTGCCTATTTTCAGTCAGACCCTGAACTCTAAATAAACCACCAAAAAGATATGTCAGGAAAACAAAAGACAAAAACCCATCCAAGCAGCTGCTCTTATCAGATAAGGGAAGAAACCAAAGTGAGCGATAGCTTGATTTCAACGCATGATAGAAAAGACTAGATTGATATCAACAGCGAGAGGATTGATTTTCACTTAAATGACAATTTAAAGAGAGAGATTCGTTAGTGGTAAATGCTTCACATAATAACTGACCAAGTAACTTTTAATTGCATCCATCTACTTATGGAATTTTTCATTTTCATTTTCATTTTCATTTTTGAAAGAGCTTATAGAAATTTTATGAAGTAGCAATCTCACACATGACCAACTTTTAATTGCATCCATTGACTTACGGAAAATTATCATAACCAAAGGAATGTACAACCAATGACTGATTGAATAATATCTCATCATATCTCACCCATCAACATGAAGTAGCAATCTCGCAGTAGACCTGTGAATCTGCTGAGTAAGTTCTGGAACAGCATCCACCTATAATTGAATTCCACATAAAATATTGGGACAAGATTAAGATTCGAGCTTCTACAATAAGGTAGCATGAGGATTTTAAGGCATTCTCAGTTTTAGATTTATTAACGGATTGGAGTTTTTGTGGTGTTGATATAATCCGAGCTTTTGTTGCCTAGAGCGGAGACCTCTTGTCCGCTTTTTGTAATTAACAACTGTTCATAATTTACTATAATATCGTTTCCTTTTGAAACAAAAAAAAAACAAATGACCAGCAAGGAGAAAGTAATTCCAACTTTTAGACTAACTAGTAATTACAAAATCATTGAGAATCGTATACAACCTCGTAAAATTAATAAAGTCTTGCATCTTCTATGATTTGAATGTATCATATGATCTTAGCAGTATATATTTGCAGATCCACGAGTTAGAAATTGCAACCAGTTTGAAGAAATGAAATCCAAGTATCTAACCAGACAATTCTTCTCAGTCGGTTAATGAACTACTTGAATAAATGCATCTGATTACGACATGCTGGCCTAAAATGTAGTTGCAGGACATACCAAATGCACATAAAAGTCCTCAACTATAGCTCCATTATTCTGCAGAAGCCTTGATTGAAGATGGGCTTTAGATCTATGCAACAATTTAGCAACAAGAGATAGCGTGTCAGCACCAGCACATCTTTCCTGCAGCATAATGTTAATCCAAATCACTCATATAAAAGTCAAACTGTTACCCCCAAAATCAGAACTAGGAAGCATTACAGAAATATAAAAATTCCCAAGTCAAAATGAGAATTTTCTGCTCATTCTTTTAATGCCAATAAACATAGATAATTTGTGCATGTTGAGGTGTCTTGGTCCTGACAACGAAGAAGAAAGAAAAGGTGGAAAAATTACAAAAATGAATGTTGGAAATATACAACAGACTGGATCAAGTATCAACCAATTTTAAGTTCCATTTCTCATAGCATCATAATACGTATTCTTTAGCATCAAGCATAATCCCTTATCCTGTATTAGGAGTTGCAATATTTTATGCCCAAAAGTTTACGGCTAATAGAGGAAAAGGTTGAGAACCATTCTTCAAATTAAGAAAGTTGAAAATCATGGCAAGGAACTTTGTCCCCTTCATCTTCTTTAAAGTGTTTCCAGGCAGGGAATTTTTTGCAACATCAATTATTTTATTAAGAATGTTCGCACAAAAAAAAAACCACTTTTGTATTCCTCATCTTCCCTCTTTTTGGGGTTTCTAGCTTTTTAGCATGCATTGGCGGTGCCAGGAATGTCATTTGTGTTTCGGTGAATTTCAAAATAGCCACATATTATCAGAATCAAACAGATGGAGAAGAAACAACCATGCATTACACACCAGGTAGAGGTAATATAGAGTAATAAAAACAACAGCCGAGAGTGGGAAAGAAAAATCTGGCACCAGATGAAAAGGGAACCATATGATTTTTTTTTTATATATAGAAATCGCCGATGAGGCCTTAGCCCAATGGCTAAGCCACTAAGGTTGAGGCCCTAAGACCCTTTGGTCACAGTTTCGATTCATGTTGACCGCGGTTAGTTTTCCTAATTTATTTAAGTAGATTTAGAAGTTTTCTTTATAATTCTTATGCTCGAGATAAGCACGTCTCGAGTCCACGCTCAAGTCCGTCTGTAGTGCGGGCAGCTACTTTATATGATTAATTTGGATCAAGATTGTATTGCACTCTCAAAAAATATATGATAGAAATTCACTGAAGGCTCTATAGTAATCTGGTAATGATAGGCACAATCACAAAGACTATGACACAGAAGATTAACATAGAAGTTGCCAAAACTTGAGGAACGTTTCTCTAATCTCTAGCATAAAATTGTTCAAACCTCAGTCAAAAAGGAATATTCTTGTTTTTTTGACATGATTAGGGAGTCGTTAATTTCTTTTGTAATTAGTGGATATCTTGTCCATCTTTTGTAAGATTTTCTTCTCGTATATAATATACAAGTGTTTCTTATAAAAAAAAATATAAAAAAAAAGCATGCAAGCTCTACCTCAAAAGGGACTACAAGAGAGAAGGGAAACATGCAAGTAAAATCTCAAAAGATGGTCAGCTTCTGAAATATAACCCTTTGCAACGTAAATAGACTTCATAACCAAGATGAAAAAGGCAAAGCTTCTCTAGCGCTAGACATGTTTCCTAGTTCAGATCCCAAGAAAAAACACAATGTAGCTTGGTCGTAAATTCTAGAGCAATCATCATATAAATTGTGAATTATATATCCTTGTTATAAGTTTTTTTTTATAAGAAACAACATTATATTAATTACGATAAAAATATGGTGTACAATATGTGGACAAGTGATCTGCCATCGACAAAAAAGTTGTCATGATCCTACCCCTATCAACAAAATGCAAAGTATATCCTTGTTATAAGTTAATTAAACGAATAAGAAAAAAAAACAGCAGTGTAATTACCATGCAAACTACTAGAGAAACCGATGTTAGTTTAGAACCACATCTTAGCAAATTAATAGCAGAATTACTTATTTGGCAAAAGTACCTTCAGACCAGAAGATGTGCTATTCAAGTGAGTGGGAGGACTGGTAGGAGTGACATCTTTATGAGATAATGAAGTCATGGATGTTGGCGACGAAGAAGAAATTGGTGAAGGCTGAGGTTTTACCCACTGGTCATAGTCTTGTGAGATCCTTGACAGTGCAGTCTTTAGCTTGTCTGATGAACGCAAGGAAAATGATGGTCAGAGAACCATCTTACTCCAAAAAAAAAATGCATTTCACCATATTGAAGACGACATAACCATGATATGCCATAATACATAAAGGGGTAAACAAACAATATAGAATATGAATCAAGGGAGAAACAAAACATACGCGGAAGAGAGTAATTAAAGCCCTTTCCACCAGGGGGAATGCCATGCTGGCAGAATGTCTCAAATACAAAGTGGAAAAAGATACCAAACAACTGGCAAATTCCCTGTTAAAAGGGGATTATTCAGTTATAACATAAAGAGAGAACAGATAAGAAAAAAAATATAAAGGCACAACAAGACATTGAAGAAGGAGAAAAAGCATCTACCCAAGAGAGCAACCGGCCTACCTTAAAAAATTCAACGTTGATGATCTCTAATTTCTGCATCAATCGTGCATACTTGTCCATCAACCTGATGAATGGACAAAAACAAAGCTGAATGATTTTTATGAATGTGCACGTAATGTCATACAATTAGAATATAAGACCCTACAGATACCTCAATAGACTAAGTGATGATCCTGTTTGCGCGATTGAATCTTCATTGTTCCCATGAGTCAGTTGATGCCTTGAATGATTTGGTCTGGAGATACGACTAGGAAGCTGACTATCTTCGTCAATAAAATCTGCGTGCAGATCATCATTTTCATCTTCTGAAACAGGACTTCCATTAATATGGTTAGCATCACCACTTCCGTGAGAAAATTTGATATCCCGGAGTTTCCCATTGACATTTCCAGATTCTCCATGAGTGGCTACGCCATTAAGGTGAAAGGAATCAGAATACTCCAGGGAATTAACATTCTGTTTCAACAAGAATGGATTTCCACACTCCAGCCAATATGAAAATCCGCTCCTCTTTGATCCACCCACAGCTGAACCAACTGATCGATTGGCATGAAGTAATCTCGCACTGGGAGAACTATCGGGTGAAATAATGAGGGCAGCTCCATCACCAACAAGTCCCGCAAAACTAACTACTTGAACTGTTTCGGGAGGCATTATCTGCCAGTTCTCCTTTTCCATCACCATTTTCAATGCCTGGAAGCCAGATGATTGTCTAAATGTTATAGAAGATGAATTTACTGAATAGAAATACATTGAGAGAGAAATTTATCATTTTTTAAAAATTAAATATGGTTTTGCCAGTGAACGAATAAGCGTATTAATATTTTGGACAAACATAAATCATTTCATGCAATGAAAAATATCATGGTTATAAGGGATTTATAGCTGAATTTTATATAACCATCACAAGACTTGAAACAAGATTTAAAAGAAATTCAGGTAGTAGAAGAGACATCCCTGGAAACCGCCAAATCTTCATTCTCAGAGATTACCACGGTGTTTCTAAAACATTACCGCGGTGCTTTCCATTGACACAATCACCAACCTTTCACAAACTACTGTGCCATCGCACCAATTTCCACTGGCCCTCCCCCCTCCCTTGCCACATTCATCCACATTTTTAAAAACCCTAGCATGTCAATATTCACAGTTAGTATCCCAATTCAACACAGACCTATAACCACCCCAGCTCCTCAGGTATTATCACTCAGGAACATCAATGTCAGCCCCAGTTACTGGCATCTGTTTTTTTCGTGTGCACACATGCACAGAAAGAAGTCCAGATTCTAGTTAAAACCCAAATAATCATAGGTCAAGACACCAGTCAGAAAGTTTCCTCCTGAATCTTAAATGGGTAAGAACAATAATGAAAAGTTTCTTCAGTCAATCTTGAACTTCTCGAAGTTTCAAACATGGGCATCGAAGCATGCACACGTGCAAACCTCAAGTTGGAACTCTTAATTTTCACGGGATATTGAAATTTAGTTAGTAAATAAATAAGAGATACATCTTAGTGCCTTCAAGGTGGCACTGAAGTTTTGTGTTCCAAGCAGTGAATAATAAAGGTAAGGAAAATTTAGAGTAAATGGGCAGGAACACACGTGATGCGTCTCAAAATTTCTTCCTCTGTTCTATTTCGTCTCTCAAATTTTTTCCATTATTCTTCCATTTCATATAGCAATCGGTCAGTAGCAATTTGCACTCATATAGCAATCGGTCAGTAGCAATTTGCACTCGAGTCTCATTGTTTTGACTATGGAATCCAATGAGCAAGAAATGTATATATTTTGATTTGAGTTCATGAATCAAGTCACATAAACAAAGTAGTTAGTATGCACACCATCATAAAAGGAGATGACAAACATAAACACTAAAATAGAAATACATATTGCTACCAAGAGGTTATTGTATGGATGTTTTGCTGCAAAGCAAAAGATCACAGTTTTAAAACTTACATAAATATTCTGCCGATGGAAAGCAACAAAATAACCTTCACAAATGGATTTGAGTTTCTGTCGGAATTCAATAGCTTCTATTCCACAAAAAGCTTCCCCAGCCAGAATGAAGATACTTAGGTCTTCATAATTTCTTAAAAATTGATGAATGCTACTCGAAGTAACAGCAGAAGAAGAAAGTAAAACTGCTATTCGGCTCGTCGTAAGTTGCCACAGGTTCTTCCGACCCCTCTGTAAGGTATGTGAAACAACCAATGTAGCATCTTTTCGCAGGAGGAACCACGGGGATCCACTACTTGATGCCGCGCTTCCATTATCTCGTCCCTCTTCATTTGGATGATCTACAGGTGAAGAATATTCAGGTGGCTCATCTGTTGATGTTAAAGAAAATCCACTGGCAGTTGAAAGGTGTGAACCTTCTTCTGCTAGAAAGGAGGAAGAAGCTTCCCTCTTAGAATCCTGTGAGATCCCAGATAAGTTACTACGTTGCTTCACACTGGGAGAGTGGAAGGATGAAACCTGTCAGAGCACGTATACAAAATTGACTACTCTCAGTCACAAGTAATTCACATCAAGTCACATTGTGACTTCTGAAGACAGGAGTATATTCTTATCTGCAAAGTGCAAACTACTAATATGAACAAAAGAAAATGAAGCGATGTGAGATACGTCATCCTCAGCATAACCTAAGGTAATTAGATAAGGAATTAAGAATTTGATTCTAATCATAAACTTGCATGAGAAATAATGCTATTATAACATTGTGCAAGCGGTAAAAACAGGTAAGACAACATATTGTGGTAAATTTTCTTCTTTTTTTTTTAATAAGAAACAATATTATATTAATTACCGGAAAACTATTGAGTACTATAGGCGGACAAGTGATCCGCAATCAACAAAAATCTCATATGAGTGAATAACTTTTGGATTACATCCACTTCTGTAAGCATACAATGTGACAATAATCAACTAATGTTGACGAATAAGATTTTTGAGGCAAGAAAACATAAGAAAGATATAACCATCTGCATCAGAATATTCTGAAAGGGAGTACGAGCAATATCGTCCAAGATGTCGTAGTTTAGAGACGTAATAGTCTAATAGACAAACAAAAAGAATGATAAGACATATCGAGAACTGATTTTTCCAAGATAGGTTTTAGCTTCGAAGAGTCAACACACATAATATGAATATATAAAAAAGTGGACCTAATTGATGATACGGTTATGATGAACAATGACAAAGATATTAATCAAATCAAATATGATAAATACATCATACTTCCAAAAATCATAAGAAATCATTTGATTTTTGCCAGAATACATACTCAACAAAGGAGAAGAAAAGAATGGACAAAAAGATGACAGCAGAAAAAACTTACATTCTCGTCCAGTTGGAAGCTCATTATCGAATAATATGAACACATCTGCTTAAAGAGAACAGATAGTGTTGCTAGCAAACACTGTCTAAAATTGGATTCAGGTATCCGTAGACACAAATCACTGTACGTAAGCCTGGCCAGGATTAAAAAACAAAAATCATGAAATGCGTGTAAAAACAAATGCTACTTAGTAGGCGAAAGGAATCTCTCACAAACATAAAAATAAGGGAGGCGTCCCGAATAATAAGGTCAATATCAGTGTTTTGCCAAACAATAGACAAAAACAGCATATACCTTACATTCTGCATGTTGGAATCTTCCACATCCTGCAGTAAGTCAAATTGTTAGCTGCTAGTGTGAACATAACATCCACGACCAAGATAGTCAATTCAAGGAGTTGAGGATTATTTTCTGACATCCATAAGACCATAACAAAATAATAATCACACCCTTGTAAATTTGTCCAAACAATAAAAAGCAAATAAGTAACAAACAACACATTTTACACACCATTAAAAAACCATAAATATTACAAATTTATTAACATATGTTGAGAGTAAATAATATCTGCCATATTAGTTAAGATGAAAGAAAATACAAAAGTATCCCACGGGGTTCAGCAAAACACATTATAAGTAACCTTGCTAAACAATGACCGAAGCAATTTATTTTAGAAAGAATAAGTGATTTTACTCGTCATCATTTTTCCAGTTTATTCAAATACTTTCAAATGGTCTTCAATAAAGCACATGACAATAAAAAATATAGGACTATGACTGATATTTGGATCTGCATGAGCTCTGCCTGACCAGTCTTGTTGCTTTCTTCTTTCGCTTATCCCAATTTTTTTCCTATTGGTTTTTTTCATGACCCTTAGGTGGTCATATGTACAAGCACCTATTTTCTTGCATTAAGAACTACACATTCAAGATACAAATCCCTCAGCGAGTCTTACCCATGCATCTGGTGTGTCCCTAAAATGACCGGATGTGCTTCTTTGTAGGAGGTGAGACAAGGGGAGATGACAGATCTAACAACCAAAGTATACCAACAATAACGCTGGAGGTAGGAGAAAGAGGAAGGAACGGTGTAGATAACATTATCCGACACAAACACAGCACAGGTTTTAGTGCAGGATGCCAAATGATAGAGGTATCTCCCAAAAGATGGTACAAAATGATACAATCATCATTGTCACCACAATGTCATATGCAACAACGGCATGAAATAATTACTCATAGAGATGTCATTTACTTCGGGTAGAGCAAAATATAGTTCATCAATCCTGTGGGTTATAAAGAGGAAGTTAGGGACATATCCATCTACTTGAGGTACAGCAGATTATAGTTGTTTATCAACCCTCTGGGTTCTCCAGAAATCCAACCCACTGAGCTACAGTTTTACTGAAGTAGTTTCATGAAAGCAGTAGTGTTCCATGATGATGTCCACTGGGTAAATGATGATATGATAAGTTTTTTTCTTGTGTTTTGTACTTCGGTCATTTGTTCCAAATTAAAACCATAACTATTCAATAAATCACAGGTGCTTGACTAATGATATGTTGTAAAAGGTACCTCCTGCACAATGACCCTCAAAGCAGAGTGGCTTTCAGTTAGAGCCTCCTGCATAAAAAAACTTTGTATCTTTTCAGCTAAGCCAGAGACATCACCAATTAATGCATATGCATCGATCACCTGCATGCAAGAAGAAAACATGAATCAAGACCATATATTCACATTTGATCTGATGTGTGTTTGCTTGAACCAGACACAGTCAAAGTACGAGAAAAGAAAGGATATGAAACTTCATTTGTGGGTTGCTAACTTCTTTCCTCTTAATATGATGAAGAAACATTTACCATTAAATACGTGTATATTTGATAATTTAGTCACTTATAAGTTAGCTTAGTTCCTTCAATTTTCAGTTAGTTTTGACAGCCGTACTCATCTCCCGTATGGATACCCTTGCCTTAATAATACACAGAAAATGTTTATCCATCTTTCATGTTTACTCTCTATTCATAACACTAATTTCTGACAGGAAATCACAAAGATAGAAGCCCTCTCACAGGAAAATGGGAAAAGATTGAAACCAAATCCACTCCCATGCTATTAGGGCATATCCTTTATATTCTTAAGAGTGGAAATATCAAGACCAAAATACTAAATACATGATGTGACTCGATGAAATTACTGGAAATAGATAGTTACCATGGAAATATTTGGGAATAAATATATTGTAACAGTGGTAGAAAGTCGAATTTCAATCCAGAAGCCTCATCAGGTCATCACAGTTGTCATGATGGAAATTTTATATGCAACACTTCAATACAATATAATGAAGTTCGCCAGTTAATCAGATAAGTAAAGAGTAGGTATTGTCCAATCAAATGCAAGCACATAATAGAACTTTTTTATCCCGGTCAATTATTATCTAGTGACATTTTAATTATGTTCTTATTTAGAGTAAACTGAGGCTATACTGCACCCAAAGGAACCCTTTTGAGTGGTTTGGGTTCGAGTGGTTTGGTGGGTCAACTACATTTACCAGCTTAGTGTTTTATAATACCTTATGATCTCCTAGACTTAGTATAGCCAAAACTAAACAATAATTCCTCTATTTACTCCTCATGCCATGCATGGATTTAAAATTGACAAATGAGATTCAAAAGAACGTAAAAATAAGAAAGAAGTAATCTCTATAATTAGAAACAAAGAAATAATGCACAAAGTTTGTAAATATAATCCATAAAAAGTCTTCGTTAACCATACTTAAATTTCTTTACATTAAAAATAGGTCTTATATTACCTTTTATATCTTAATGGATATCTTCAGTTTCTGTTTTTAAAAAAAAAAAAAAAAAAAAAGTCAACCAACTAGATCAAGGGATAGCCAGTTGATTTCCCATGGCAAGTTCATGGGTTTGGGCCACATCGAGGGAGCAAGTGAAAAGAACACCCAAAACATCTTGTTAATTGAGATCGATTTTCATCCAATGAAAAATGCATTACAAATCAATTTTCATCGATTTTACTCTTCTCATCCACTTCAGAGACAAAAACATGAATAAAAAGAAAGTAATGGTGAATAAAAAGATAAAGAGTGGGACCACCTCCATCGGGGACATACACTGCCGTGAGAGAATGAAAGAGGTGGACGCTCATCAACATAAAATAATGTGCCCACAAGAACAAATCAATCATTAAGTAAAACACCAGTTATAAAGATCAATGTTTTCATAACCGGACCGGTGATCAAACCGGTTTACCTTAAAAAAACGGTCCAACCGGTCGGACCGTTTTAACCGGACGGTTGGACCGGAAAACCGTTTATATAATATAATATAATTAATAATATATTTTAAATTTTTAAAACCCAAAATATGTATATAAATAGAAAAATACATAGATTTATCATAGTTTGAAAACTAAATAACCATATAAATATATTCAAAATATTAATTTTAGTTATATATTTTTTAAAAATTAATTAATTAATTAAAAAAATCTAATATTACTAAAATAATATTTTTCATGAAGTACAAATTCCAAATAATGTTGTATATATATATATTAAAATATTAAATTAAGGTTTTAAAATTAAAAATATATTTTTTCAAAAAAAATAAAAAAAAATCGAAAAACCGGTTGAACCGGTTTTCTGACCATAAAAACGGTTTTTAGGAGCAATCCGGACCGGACCAGTGACCGGTTCCCGGTCGAACCAGTTGAACCGGCCGGTCCGGTCCGGTTTTGAAAACATGGATAAAGATAACCTGTCCCAACTATTGATCGTGTTTTTTTTAATAGGAAACGAGATTATATCATGTAATAACCAACTATTAATTACAAAAAGTGGACAAGATAACCGGTCCCAACTATTGATCATGTTAAATGAAGAGGAAAAAGATATTTGGAAAAAAATAGTTGGCAAACCAATAAATTGCACATTATGCATTTAATTCTAAATTATTTGCATAAAGTAAACGCGGCACTAACAGTTAAATAGTCATCCTCTTTGAAGTCCTGGCACACTTTTGATAGAAGTGAATCCAGCTTCTGAAGAGTTTTTCCCAACCATACCTGCATTAAATCAAAACAGAAAAAAAAATGAACAAACTGATCTATCGTAGAACTGCGTAGAGACTAAAAGGCAATAAGGATGGATTAACAAGTAAAACAACACAAACCCAACAAAAATGTAGGTAAATCTATATGTGCATACAAGGACGAAGCAGATCACAAGCACGACAAGAAAGATCAGGAGAACTCATTGCTTTTATGTACTAAAAAAATAAATGCAATTTCTTAATCCACCTCAACACCACTGGTCATCTCTTTCACTACTGAAAGGCCAGACAAACTATCAAGAAGCTGCAAATATTCAGATAGTATTTGGAATGCCTGAAATGGATGAGTCACATTGTTAGCAAAAACGTTTAAATATCCACAAATATACATAATTAATGTGAAATCATGAAAATCATCTTGGAGAAAAATAAAGAATAAAGGAAACAGCAAGGTGAATAATACCTTGGAAAAATTTCCTTCCTCGACAAGAGTTTCAAGAGCCTCTTGCATGTCCACTGCATGGCCAATCTCGGTTAGAATGGGAAGCAAGTCCTGCAATTTACAAAACAATAATTTAGACGCTAACGTACAAAGTTTGTAATTCGATTAAACCAGTAAGACAACAGTGCTCAATTTCTCTCCTAGTTTAAAATAAGAAAACCAAAGGTCAAAATTTTGTCGATCACAGTTTGGATCGATTTTTATAATCAACCAAACTGAAAACTTGTTTGGTTAAAGATTTATATGATAAAAAATCCAAACCAAACCAAACCAATTATTAATATAATTATAATAAATTCTATATAATTACGTGCATAATGTTGCAAAAAATATTACTCGTCGCAAGTATTTTTATAGCTGCAGATTTGTTTGATTGACAGAAAAAATAACAGTAAATGTGGTTAAAATAGCAACACTACATGTTTGATTATCATGTAAAAAGCATGATTGTTGTAATTGACTTTATTGCTTTTCAAATCTATTTCTTTATTATTTTCTAATAGATATTTATATGATAATATATATAATGACTAACAACAGATGATGGACTTTTTTAGAGAAAAAGTCATTCATTTGAACATTCATATTTTTCACGTTAAACTTATATATTTAATGTTAAACATTATATTATTAAATACATACTGGTAGTCAGATTTGTCTGAGTTTATGATGGTTAAATGAAAATTTAAATTATGCTTAATAATCAAACTATTTAATTTAAATATATATATATATATATATATATATATATATCAAAACTTAAAATTGACAATCCAAACTGAATCATTCAAACCCCTTGGTTTGGTTTGTTACTTTTTAAAAGGACTAGATTTGGTTTCATCCAAACTTTCAACCCTATTGTTTTTTTTTTTTTTGATAAGAAACTGAACTTTCAACCCTATTGTTTAATCGACATTGTAGAAAAAATAAGTCGGAATTGATTTATGTCGAGAAGAGAGAGGTACCAATAGCATTTGTTTCATCAACATTCCTTTTTACAGATTTGCGAAAAATTGAGCAAAAATATGCCATGTCCTAAAACGACGTAGATGATGACCAATAAGAAACAAAATATTCAATGACCAGTTACTACGGACAGCCGGTCGAGAACTCAATTGAGCAATTTTGGATAAAAATTTCTCTATTTTTAAACACAGTGGATTCGTATAACCTAAGTGCCTGAAGCAAATCAAAAAATACAGCAAATAGATTATAAAAATCTGAAAAATGTCGACAATTAACAAATTTCAAATAAAATAAGGAACAATGAAATCAAACTAGGTCAATCTATCTTAAAGCATGATCTGGATGCATCAGACTATGTGTAATGATGCTTTCATGAGCAGGAGAAGAAACAATAAGTTGCAAGGATAATAACTTTTCTAAACTCTCAGGAGAGAGATTACCAGAAGTGTTTGTTTCTTTTTGGAATTTGTTGTCACAATGAGATCCCTAGACACTTCATTCCTTGAAGAGGTGAGGTGTCTTCGCCCATTCTGCATAGATCAAAAGTACAGTAGTGGTTAAACGAGTGAGTTTGGAAATTTTTTAAGAACCGGAAGTAGTCCGTCCGTCCAAAATAGCAAACAAATTAGAAATAGGCAGAAACTTTAGAGCAAAAAAAAAGGATATAGTTTGAATAAATAATGTGAAACCTAGATGATGTGTTTTATAAAAAGAGTTGAAAAGAATATATTACATTCAAAAGTTTATAAAACAAACATGTGGAGGGCTCTTTGAAATCTCCTCAAAAGCCCAACCAAATAGAATATTACCTCCCCCCTGATCACTCCCATTTAGTACAAGCACAAAATAAACCAAAAACACGTTCAAAGGTATCAAATTATTTCACATGATATCTGGTATTGGTAACTCTATTTTGTTCTTACTAGAACTTGTGAAAAGTGGAAATTAGAAAGTAATAAGAAAGACAATGACATGAAAAAAAAAAAGAAGAAGAAGAAGAAAATTTGATTATTTGATAGATTACGTGATGGACTTTAGGCACAATTTCATGTTCTGGAATTCGTATTTGGAAAAGATAATAAGTTGTTTCATGTTTGTTATCAGACCTTCCAATGATGGGGGGAAAACATAACTTTAGGTACAATTTTATGTTCTGGAATTCATATTTGGAAAAGATAATAAGTTGTTTGTTATCAGACCTTCCAATGATGGGGGGGAACATAGGGAACACAAGTACATGTGAATATTCATTGCTGAAAGGCAAAAGAGTCACCTGCTTACCATGCAAATAACATTTGCAATCTTCAAGTCCTTCTCCAGTTCCCTCACAAGATTCATACCCTTCACTGAAACAAGTATCTATTTGATAAAATAGTCTAAGAAGAAATTTCGTAAGGTACTGCTTTTTTTTTTTGGGGATAGGAAACAAGATTATATTATACATATAGAATTTAGTGTTACATATACAAAAAGTGGATAAGATATCCGCACACGGAGCCCGTAAAAGTCAAGACAATATCTACAATATATCAAGCTCCAATCTCTGACTAAGTCTGAAACCGTAAACATGGCAAACTCCTTATGATTCCTAATCCACGTAGAAGCAGCTAGATCTTGTCTCAACACGCTTCACTGGAGTCCGCTATATCTTCAAAATTCTCCTATTCCTTCCCAACCAGATAGACCAGCAAATACAATGAACCACTAACGTCCAAAGCAATCTCCCCCTCCTACCAAGGTCGCGTCCTAGATCAGTGACAAATAAATCCTTCGTCGATCTCAGAGCTACCCAAACCAACCCCAGTTCCCCCAGAACTCTACGTCAAAGGCCTCTCGTGAACAGGCAATGAATAAAAATGTGGTCCTGGGTCTCCCCCTCCCACTGGCATTGCACACACCAACTAGGGCTAAGATAACAAGTTGTCCAACGTTGTTGCAATGTCTCACAGGTAAGGTACCGCTAATTCATTATTACAAAACCCGGTATGGTGTCTGTTATGCCATGGGAAATGAAATGCTGGTTGCTGCCAATCAATCACATGCATTAAAGTAATTAAACAAGACAAAATCATCTACCAAGTTCTAAGACTAAGGATTATATGAATGTGAAATTAAAAAAAAAAAAGTTAACTCCTTGCACCATCAAGACAAGGATGTGATTGGAATCAAAACAGTGAGCATCCAATCAACTCCATGCTCAAAGGAAAGAAAAATCAGAGTGGAAATAGTCTCATAAAACTCGTTCATAATTAACAAGGAACAAGAATTCGAGGAACAGGAATCACATCTATAATCCAACCAGATCTAAAATCATCAGCCACAACTATCAGGAAAATGACTTTATAAGCATATGCCCTGAGTTATAATTCACCGGTACAAGCTCTACGGGAAAAGAAGAAGTTCCCAAGTGAGGCAGCACCTTTTGTATCCAGAAAACAGTGCATGGACTTTATGCTTAAATTATAATTCATTTGGATCCCGATTGAATCTGCGTCTCATCTTCCAGAAATCAGACTCAGATTTGTAAAAGTTAAATCTGGTCCTAATTAGCCCACTGGTAGGCCATGCACTGGAGTTATCACTCAGGTAACATGTGAGAACAAAAAACCAAAGGATAATAATAAAGTTAACAGACTGGTAACAATGCCATGACATATCGTGATTGCCTCGGAAATTTTATCCAGGATATAAGAGTTTGAAAGATGAAACCCACCCATTTCTTCGTGATGTTCCATGACATGACGTGATAGGCGCTCGGAAATTTTATCCAGTTGCGCTAGGCGAAGAGTGGCCTGTTAAAGGATGTAAAGCATAATGCATCTAAATTAAACATTTTGCTGGAAAATTAGAAAAACTGGTTACTAAAAGAAGAAAAATCACATGCAATCCTTTAGAATTCAGCCAAGGGTGACCTAAGAGCAAACTAGTAGTCAAATAAGGATGCACGCATATGTGAAAACATACAAACCCTATAAATGGAGATAAAAGAAATGGAGGATAAAGGGCTTAGATGCATCAACCCGTGGCTGCAACCACTTTTCAAAGATCCAAGTATTGACAGGGCACGACAAACCAATGTAAACTGATAAACGCTAACCAACCAGAGAAGTATGTTCAAGGGCAGACGAACCCAGAGAAGAGACCCTTAGAATTAGCGATATACATGAAGCAAGCTAGGAGTAATAGAGGTCACAAATGCAACATGGGCAAGAAAAGAGAATAAATGAATATAAAAGAACCCATCCCCATTCACATCATTAAGCAAACCAAGTCAATACTAATTTCAGTAAATGTTTTGGAGGCAAGGCACAAATGTAGCAAAGACAAATACCTTCTCCTCAAAATATGAAGGTTCAATCTCCTCAGAGGGAATGTGTTCCAAAATATATCTTACAGGATCAAACTCCTAAAACAAATACAACAGATTTATCAATGGAATGGCTTGAGTAGGACAGAGTTGCGAAATGTATTCAAGGAAAACATACATACCACAATAAATGCAATCTATGAAAAACATGAGTATCGGTCATGGAAGTGGATATTCAACATCAAACTAAAAAGGAAAAACTAAGATATTTTGCATGTCCTCCCATAATAGAAATCAACAATCATTTTCATTTTCAACAAACAAGGCACAATAATGTAAATTGTGACATCTGAAATCATGCTCAAAACAGTTTTTTCTTCATTGAATTCTATATCAGCTATAATATAATCATGAAACTAACTATAGCATCATACAGTTTCACAGGTAAACTTGAATATAGATGCGATTTACAAGAAGTGCTTGTGTCATTGGGCAAAGTGCTTCAAAGACAACTCATAATACCAGTCTATTTTTACATATCACCCAGGATCAGGTCTTCATCCAAACTGTCCCAGGAGCACAAAAATATCAACAGTCTGCTTCCTCCATTGATAATGACAAAAAATACGAGAGTGTTTGATTGAAATCTCTTAATGTGTATAATCACGGATGGTGTTAGTATTTTTTGTATCTAAAAAATATATACAGCATGCTCTATTCTGTTGACATATCTTTTTTTATTAAATAGTAATTTAAGTCAATCAAAAAAGGCAACTAAATAATATTTGATAACCTCCTCGAAGAATTCTTCCTCAAGCTCATCCACCGCTTGAGGCCTGCATCCATACATAGAACTTAACTCTTCCGAGCTCAAGGATAAAGCATGCCTTTGATGTGGAGGTAGTCCAGCAAGAACCCGGGCTACAGCTGCGGCGGCGGCGGCTCGTGCTGGAACCTGAGCACAGATATTTTCAAATGTGTCAAGTCAGGAATAAGCAAAGACTCACAGATTACCCTGCATACTTCTAGTCAACAAAAAACTCACACACTTTTTTATAAAGGGAACAATCAACAAATATACTGAAAACTTGGAACAAAGTCTACATGATCCCACTGTGAGCAATAAAATAAGCTCTAGTCAAGTTTATTTATCAACCAAAAACATATAATCATGTATAAATATTCATGGACCCCTAAGAACAGTGAGGCGGAACCATGGAATTAAATATCTCTACGAGACTACGAAAATATATTAAATATCCTAATCAACTAAGAACTATGATCAGTTTTGGTGGAACTTGTTCGAGACATTCTCTGCCGATTTTCCCCCTTGAATAAAAAAATGGGGCATAATCACAGTCATAAGCACCTCACTCAATGTTAGCAGCCTTTGCATATGCTAGCAAGTAATTAGCATTATTGGTAAATTTTTAAACCTAGATTTCTTCAAATGTGTGACACTCTCTTTGAAGACAAATTTGAGGCCACAACTATCAAACCACAAAGTGAAACTTAATTAAATTAAAATCTAGCACCCTATGTCAACGTTCCCGACTTGAATCAAATTAACATGGGCATTTTGATTGGTACCAATAATTGAGTCCCTGTGATCATTCAAATCAGATGTTGCATCATATGCAAATATTATTGGGTACTATAGCCAATATCCCATTTAACTACTTCAAATCCTAAATGCCAATCTCTCCCTTGATGAGATAAAGAGCACTTCATAAAGCATGTAACTAAACCTGAATTTCATGCATGCGCAAGATTTTATTTACCCGGTGATATTGGTTGTACTTATAATCTCAAAAAAGTGATCGAACATTTTTTGACTACTTATTACTTAAGTACCACCATATTTTACCATCACCTACTTATTCAGGCATATTATACAAAGAGTCACCTCAAGCATATAGGAACCGGCAGTCCCAACAAAGGACTGGACACTAACTCTGAGATAAGGATACTATGGTATAACCCACGCATGCACGAAGCCATCCAACAAGAGCAAACGCTCGTGGATACTATAAATAATTCTGATAATCAACTATATTTGCCCTCCCTCCAGCCATCATCATAGCTTATTTAACCCACCAAAAGCAATTCATCAGGTGCATAAAGTAACATCGTACTCGATTAGAACTTTGTGTCATCAGTTCTACGCATATACGGCACAGTAAAATCTTTGTACCTCCGGGCGATCCGATGGAGATGGAAGAAGACCGAGAGAACGAGCAGAGCGAACGGAGCTAAGGATCTTCTCTCCGACCTTGGACAAGTCCATACCGCCTCCTTCTCGGGAGAAGAGCAGCGATCCCAGAAACAGATACCTGGACAATTCAAACCCTCCCTCACCTAAATCCCCAACGCCACCAACGGCATTTAGCAGCAGAAACGGACTCAGAGGAAATGGCAGTGCTTGTAAATCCGTGTTCCGCTGCATTTCAGTTACTCCCCGCTGCCGCCGCGGATTGCCGAATCGCACCGCCGCATTATCGCCAGATCAGATCGGAGGTGTAGAAAATTCAGCTCGGTCAGTGGTAGATGGAGTTTTCGCGGGGGTTTACTCCGATCGGATTGTGTAGACTTTGTTGATTAGGTATCGAGATTCAATACTCTAGTTTGGAAGTAAAATTGACGAGGAGAAAATAATAATCACGTTATAAGTGGGCTGTAGCATCAACAAGACTGTTAAAATACGGGTGGAGTTACTTACTTAAATTAATAATAATTCATTACAAATAAAGGTATGATTTTATATATATGTGTATGTCTACAAACCATGGGGTGGGGAAAAAAGTATTACGATGTTCTAATAGGTTGATGAGATATTGGCACAGAGATGATATCCACATGTTATATCTAATAAAATAATTTTAATTTGGTTATGTTGTTTGTATATCATAATGAAATCAATTTTAGATTATTTGATTTAATATAAAAATACTAAAAGGTTCGATCATATTTTATGGATAGGGCTTACATGATTTGCACCAATCACAAAAGTTCACAACACTTATGGGATATGGAGTAATATCCTATGGATAAGACTGAATTTTCCGTTATAGATAGCAAAATATGTGCAAGTAACAAAAAAGGGGAAAAAACGAAGGAAGATTGATAATAATTTGAGTGCTACCTTTGAAGAAGTGGATATTTATTTACAGAGGAATGAGAATTCTCATTTTTGTTAAAAAAATTCTGTTGTTGTCATAAAATCACTTGCTATTTAAAATATTGGTTCTTACCTCATTTGTTGAATTTCGAATAATGTATATTTATACCCTATTTAGATTGATGTAGTAGAGTTTTATTATGCTGCTCAATAACTATGTCCAACGTGTACAAGTCAACTCACTTATTATACTGGTCAACTCATTTATTGTACATGGTGAACACGGAGTTGGGCATAGTTGTTGGACAGCATATAAAACTCTGATATAGTATATCGATAAAAAAAATTATTGTCCAACTATCATATTCGATATTTTTTGAATCCTCATAATCTTTTGTATTAGCTATCTATTGGTTGGCTTCCTTTTGAGTTCAGCCGTTCATGCACCTACACTAGTTCATTCTCACACTTGAGAGAAGGCTGAGCAGCTCAAGCAAATCATTTTATTGTATGTAATTCACAGAAGATTAAATGTATCATCAGTTGGCATTGTTTTGATACAAGAATGACGATGAGAATGTTCAAAATATCATATGATTTTTCAAGTTTGTGTCTGAAAAATACCGAACTTCAAACTTTTGGTTGAGTCGATTATTCGATGTTAAATAATACTTTATTCAAAAAAAATCGATGCAATATTTATTAGAAAAGACGAGACATTGAATCTGCAAAGAATCATTTAATTTTAAATCTCCGGGTAAAGCAAAACCACAAGAAATAAACATATTTTCCTATCCATGATTGATTCGAAAGAAGAAAGGGTCTCGATCATATTGTTAGTTTTTTCTTGGGTATTAATATTCGGGGCTATCTATTACCGTTATACTATACTTTTGTAAAATGAGAAATTAGCCATTGTTTTGGACACATTTTGGGCTTTTGTCGGGCTTGAAATGTATGGGCTACTTCAGTGTACAAGCCCAAACTCATTCATCTGGCATTTCTTTCCGAAGCTTTCACTCGGGAAGGAAGAACTCGTTTACAGGGAAAAAAACATCGACGATGCTGAGGTTGAAGAGGCTGCTGTGTTCATCACCGGCAAAATTTCATGCTAGAAACTGTATCAAAGAAGAAAGTAAGCTATTCCCAGTTCTCCCTTTTCAGAATCCATCTCAATGGAGCTCCCGCCGCTTCCTCGACATTTATCAGGTCGGTTGAAATCACAAAGCTTTGCCTTCAAGATTTGTTTTTTCTCCCATGAATTCAAATCACGATTAGAGGGATTGGGTTTAAATCTGTTTCGAGTGATTTGGTTGATGGAATTATATTGATGTTGTTTAAGGAGTATCAACTTTTGGTTATTTGGACCACAGATTGGAAGTAAAGAGGCAATTGAGAAAGAACGTGCTCGGCTGTGAGTAATTTGATATCAAGCTTGCTTTTTGCTGCATTTTATTGAAAATTCATGTGTTGTGATGCTGCATTTGGTTAAGTGTGATTTGTTTTATTTGTTATTTAGGACAGTAAAGATGAGATGAATAGGGGGCACTTTGCGGACATGGCTGAGATGAAGCAGCATGGTGGGAAGGTGTGGCATTTATTATGCGGATATCGGTTTTGGTTATACTGTTGATGAATATTGTTTAGGAGAAAGAGCTGCAGTGTTAATGTTTACGAGGTTGGATTGCTTGGTGAAATGTTTTACGTCATCTTATGCAGATAGCAATGGCAAATAAGATTATAATTCCAGCAAATGCAGCTGCGAAATTTCCTATGTTGGACGTGAACTACTCCGATTGTTCTAACCTTAAGCTGCCTATAACCTCTGCTGGGAATGATGCGAAAACCCCCGGGTTGATTGTACCCAAAGCGACATTATTGTGTTTGTCATTTCGTGCCAGCTCACAGGTGAGAGAACATTAGATAGAATTCGTTGAGCCATCCTCTTGAGCTGGAAGATTTTAATGATATATAAATATGTTGCATCTGCCACAGTTTTCAACTGTCCTGGTACATATTTATTGTTGTCGGTGTGCAAATAAAGGAGTCAAACTGTAGCCGAGTGTAGCCACTAAAAGAAGAGCATAAAAATGTGAAATACCTGGAATAATTTCTTGTATTCATATTTCTGCTTGAAGCTTTCCAACTTCGTGCCAGCGCCATAGTTTGTCCGTAGCTTC
Source organism: Henckelia pumila (assembly GCF_033568475.1). Lineage (NCBI taxonomy): Eukaryota > Viridiplantae > Streptophyta > Magnoliopsida > Lamiales > Gesneriaceae > Henckelia > Henckelia pumila. The sequence continues at coordinate 63,917,278 of NC_133122.1, read as the reverse complement.
TAAATTGCAATGAATTCAAGTATAACCAGCTATTTGACTTTTGAAATGCATGTTATTTCTGAAGTTAGCATGTGCTCCTGGTTCCTATTTACGAATTAAGCAACTACAACAAAATGGAACTGGATTAAAGAAGTTGATAGACCGTGATTTTGACTCTGGGTAGACAGGTAGTTAGTTTCGGTTCTGTGAAGAAAAGGGGAGAAAATCATTCTTTTCACAAAAGCTAGGAGAAGATTACATTTGTATAGCTGCGTGAAAAACCTTGTTTTGCGGTGGTTAAAGTTTTTTTACAATATATTGAGATTAGATTTATGAGGACGCTGCTAATAGATGTGTGTGTGTGTGTGTGTGTGTGTGTGTTTTGTTGTTTATTTCATTTCTTTCTTTCGGGTTTTGACAGCCTATGATAGATTCTTGGAGCTTGCCTTTTCTTGATACTTTTGGTCATTCCGGTGATGTTCAGTTATATGAGGTACAGTTAATCTTTTGCTACTTTTGATTGTCAAAGAATCCAATGTTAAAAGAAGTGCAATATTTTTCCACTAAATTTGTAAATCAACTCTCTCATTTGTGGAATGAGTATTGCTTGATTTTTTTCTTATCTGTCAGAAAATAACAGGAAAAATGGAAAACTTTGGCTATTAATCTGGTGCTTTATCATACAATTTGAGACTGCGCCAGGCAAAAAAATCATTGCTTCAAACCATCTCTGTCAGGCAGAAGCTTATAGTCTGTGTGTTTGGGTTTTTAATTGGAGATTTATCCCTTGAAAACTGATTAGCAGTTTGTTTTTATCAACCATCAATGATCAGTCAACTCCATCTTCTTTCAAAAATCACATTTCTGTCACTATCACTACATTGTTCCCAAAAATATAGACCCGCAATCGTACTTTCAAATATTCAAACCACAATGTCTAATATCTAAATATCTCATCAACTTCCAAAAATATTTTTTCAAGTATGCTCATAAAAAAGAATATGGTAAACTTGTTTTAGAAGTTTGAAGTAATAGAACGTCCAAACACCTTAATAATTCATTCAGAGGTGCCCAACATTGCATGCGACACTTTTTCGCCATTTTCTAAATTACCTGTTTCCTCAATCTTTTCTTGAAAATGGAAATGCAATGCATGATGTGAAGTTATTTGTCTTCGATACTTTTGCATAAGGGATAAATTTACTTCACGGTGTTCATGTTGTTTTGGTGTAAATATTGAATGGCATGGTCTTATCTCTCATCCCATGACATCTCTCACATTTGGCAGTACAACACTTTGGTACCGATAACCCATAATTATTTTGAGTAAAATGTCATCTGAGGAATGATTCCCATCCTTTTATGATTATAACATCTCTGTTGCAGATATCCTTTATAGATTCATGGCTATTGAGTCGTAATCCTATCAAGAAACTACTGCTTAAAATCATGAGGAAGCCAAAACCTGGAGGAACGAAAGACGTCTTGCAAAGGCAGATAGTTTATTCATTTGGTGATCACTATTACTTCAGAAAAGAGCTTAGAATATTAAACCTTCTTACTGGGTACGTGGAATTTTGCTTGTTCTCTCATCATATCTCGTTTTTGTAGTGTTCTCACCTGATTGCATGAACCAAATAATTTTGAAGTATATTTTAGTTATAATTATCCGTGACCGATGTTGTGCAGGTACATGTTCTTGCTTGACAAGATGGGTAGAATTAGATGGCAAGGTTTTGGTTCCCCAAAACAAGAAGAATTGCTATCCCTTCTTTCCTGCACGTCCCTTCTGCTTGACCAAAAATAAGGAACAAGGACGCTGATCGAACCATCATAAACCGAATTTTCAATTTCTTGTCATATTTCACCTTCTCAACGTTGATTTGTAATTTGCTGAGACTTTTAAATATAAATAAATGTCAATGTGATGTTGAGAGAAATTTACACCTAGTGGTTTTAATTTTGATCGTGTTTACTTGATCTTTCTACGTGTGTGACATGTTTTCTGGTCATCCCTTTTGAGCTGCAGTGCGACATTCTTACATAAATGTATGCGATCAGCAAAAGAAGTTATTTTTTGGGGACTCTAGATCCAATATGATTTCAAAAACTGGGGAGATTGAACAAGAATAAAAATGTGTTTACTAAACGGCATTGTATGGGAAACGTATACTTTGGAAAAATAGAAGCACATAATTCTTTTGAAATAATCACTTTATCATAATTGTTGAAACAAAAAGGAGTAAAGGACACTACATATCGGAAAATTAGTACTTTGGTGTTTTACCGTTTCCTTTTATTGTTATTTTTGCTGTGGGGGGGATTTGGGAGGATTTAGTGTTTTGCTATTTCATTATTTATGGTTATTAGTAAATTAGTCGCGATCTCCACTCTCTCCTGGGATTGTATTGGAAAGATTTGAGTCATTTTTTCATGCGAATGCAAAAAACAAAACAAAACAAGCAAACAAACATTTTATCTACTTCTAACCGTAAGCAACAAGGATAAAGTAATGGAAACAATTATACTGCCATATTTAATAGTTAAAATTTTAAATTAAAAATAAAATTTCCCACAATAGCATAAATAAAGCTCCAGAATGTATACTATTCTCATCAGAAATAATTTTACAACCACCTGTTGCTGGCAAAATTTCCTTGCGGCATCCACATGCCAAACAATCACGTTCTTGATTCTTTTTGCTTGTGGGTGAACGCTACTCTTTATTGCTCATGCTGAGTTTGTCGACCCAATATGCGAGTTGAATAGATACACATTCTGAGCCAGTGGAACCATAAGAACTGAAATTTTTTATTGCATTTTCGACTCCGAGAAAATCGTAGACATCCTCATCAAATGATGGGCTTATGCTTCTTAGCTCATCGAGACTCATGTGCGAAAGCTGGCAATTTCTAGAAACACAGAAGGCAACGGACCTTCCAACTATGTCATGAGAAGTTCGGAAAGGTATTCCCTGCTTGGTCAATATTGTTGTTAGAATGAATTTCAAATATCCAGCTTACTGAAGGTACCAAAAATTCATCCAGTGCATTGTAGCTTTTGCCTTTTATCCTCAACCAATGTGACAATTTCATCAATGTTGGGAAAAATAATACTAAACACGATTGAGGGCATTCAGCCAAAGATCGAACCAAGGATTGAATCAAATGATGTGTCATGTACCTTTTTGACAAGGTAGTCAGCAAGTGTTGTGGCATCAAGATGACCAGCAGGTAAAGCTTTCCGAATTCTCTCACGATTAAAGGTGATGTTCTGTGCAAACTCTGCCGACACTTCAAGCATTCCCACTATTGCTTTGACACTGTCAAATACAGGTTCTTTGTCTTCCTGATTTAAAGAATGAACATCAGGCTGTCTCTAAAATTATAGGATCGGGATAGTTAAAAGTTCAAATCAATAAACATCAGGCTGTCTCTAAAATTATAGGATCGGGATAAAACTTATTATTTGAATTTTTTCCAATTCATGAACTTCCTCAATAAAAAGTGTGTACAGAATTGTTTTGGGAATGTCGTATATTTAAAAATTGTTTTGGGAGGGTCGTTCTCCAAAAAAATTTCCTCACAGGATCATTGAAAAAAAATTGAATATATAAAATCGGACTTCTAATCAACAGTAATGATGCGGTACCAGAAACCATATGAAATTTATTTCCAAAAAATAAAAAATAAAACACACGATGATGGAAAAAGGCATCAAGGAAAGCAATGACACGAAAAACAGTTGACATTCAGGAGCAAGAGAGGGATTGTAATTCGAAAGAGGTGATAAGCTGAGATTCGAGAAAGCAGTCGAGCTGAACGAGTAGTACTTAATTTTGGGTAATTGAGTTGTTTGATTGCTAACCTGTAAATCCCGGTTGTATGCATGAGGAAGGCCCTTGCACAACACAAGAAGTGAAACCAGGTCTCCTATAACTCTGGCAGATTTTCCTCGGACGAGTTCCATTGGGTCAGGGTTCTTTTTCTGAGGCATTATACTACTTCCAGTTGAAACTGAGTCATTAGGAGTAAGAAAACCAAATTCTTCTGATGCCCACAATACCCATTCTTCACCAAGCCGAGACAGATGGGTGGCTGTGATGGAATTGGCAGAAAGGAACTCCAAAACAAAATCTCGATCTGAAACTGCATCGATGCTATTTAATATGAAAACGTCACCAAGAATTTTGGAAACCCAAATACTTAAGGGGGGACATACAAGGACAGAAAATGAACTCCAAAACAAAATGTTAAAACTTAAATTGCGTCAATGGAAATAATCACAAACAAAAGGTCTGGACTCGATAGGATAAGAGAAGGTACAAATTGGAATCCACTACATATTAACCATGGACCAAACTGCACAATGCAAGTAAGTAAATACTTAGTTGGTACACGGACTTCCACAATTGTTTGCAACTTCCGTAAATTGTGCTGATTTGAAATGGAGCTGAAAGAACTAAAAGAACCACAGAAGGGTATCGCAAGATTGGAACAACTGTGACTGCCCGAGGGTAATTCTTTTCGCTCCATAAGTTTGGCTTTGGGACCATTTTACCTATGAACTATAGACGTACCAATGGAGACAGATTACCTACTGTTCACCAATAAGGAAAGTTTAGCCAAGTTGACTCACCATAGCTCAACAAACAAATGACAGGAATGTTTAACACGATTTTCAAAAGGGATAAAGGGAAGATTACATGATAACCTATGCATACATTGTTTTTCACAAATTATGACTCTTGATCATAGCTCACAAGAAATTCTGCAAAATATTTGTTTTTTGGGAGGGAAATGGGGTCAAAACACCCAATCGATGAAAACAAATAGCTTACATGCCAAACAATCGGGGAGAAGTAGATTCTATAGCATCTCTCAAACTGGTAACATTAGCCGAAGAACTTTTATTTGATTAATTATGATTACTTGTTTTATAAAACCAATATATTGTGTAATTGCACATGGCAGCTTTAGAAGGCCATTTCAGTGACCAATAAGGCATCTGAATTAGTTTTAACTAAACCCGGCTTCTCAAAACCTAGCAAAGAACGAAATCACAAATATGGAGCATTTACAGGCACTCAAGACATCCTGTACAGGGACATGACCTGAATGTATATTTAATATGCACCCATGAGATACGGGCCATACCTGTTTCTCAAGGGGGCAATGAAACCCAGAGCCTCAGAAGTCATAAATCTATCTATGGGCAGGCCAGTACCAGCTAATGCACATGCACCCAGGGGGCAGAAATTCATTCTCTCTCGACAATCCAGTAAACGGCCTGCATCTCGTTCAAGCTGCAAAATATTTGTTTCACAAATGATTCATCATGCCAGTTGAGCATAAGATTAGAGCATCTATTACAGATAAGTATATCTATTATCCTCTCAGCCACAAAAAAACTTGTGAAATAAAGAAGCAAACTTAGGAAAATATAAACAGAGCACAAAAGTAGAAAATGTCCAGGAATGTGAGAACAAAAGGAAAATCGAACATGGGAACCAAACACCTGAGGCATGGAAACTTGATTAGTTTGCAAAAGAATTTCATTTGTCCCGTAATCTATTGATTAGAACCAATATTCTTAGGCGGCATATACATACTCATAAACAGTCAAAATTGAGTTCTAACTACAAAATTGTTCTGGTGTAAGAACAAGATAAGTAAAAAAAACCAACATGTACAAGTAAAAAATAAAAGTTAACGTCGAAGTGAAATCGAAATGATGACATAGAAAGGAAGTTTTTCAGGAACAACGATGTTTGAAATGATAGAGTGGACGAGTTATCTGCAAATGAAGCAACTAACCTGCTCGACATATGCTAGAAGAAGATGTTGGAGTAAAACAGGTTGTGCCCTTTGCAAATGAGTATAACCAGGAACTATCAGTCCCTCATTTTTCAGAGCCAGTTTCACCAGCGCAACCTGGTGATTTTACAGAAAATGTGTCCGAGTGAAAGGAGTGAAAATTGATTGCACTGTAGGCATGCTAGATTAATAAAACTAAAGAAACATTGACAGATGATCCCTGTTGAGTAATCACATGCTACAATTGTTTATGATACGCCAAAATTGACCACTGGTCTTAAAAAAAAAAAAAAAACTGCAACCTCAATAGCAACTAAAACTTCTGTCAGGAAAAGTAAGCTGCACTAAATACTGGTGTAGCACAAATCAATTAGGTGAATGACAGATTTGATTCTAAGTGATGTACCAGTTTTAGTTTGAATTCTCAACAGAGCACTGCCAATGGAAATCTCATTAAAGCCAATGCAGTTGCGATATAGTAAAATGAGCCAAAAAGTCAACCAACCTGAAGGTGCTTAACACGCATAACAATATTATCAATTGCATCACGACACCAAAGGCGAAAATCAGTGCAAACTTGATCATTTCTACTGCGAGCAGTGTGAAGCTTCTTTGCAGGTTCCCCAACCAAGTCAGTAAGAGCGGCTTCAATGTTCATGTGGACATCCTCTCTGTCGGTCCTCCACACAAACTCTCCTCTCTCAATCTGCCCCTCAATCTCATCAAGACCTTTCAAAATGCTGTTCTTGTCGTCTTCCGTAATTAATCCCTGCAATGGCATCATCCAATAAGACTACCAAAGCAACATACATACAAAATACTCATGTTGCAGTAAAACCAAAAAAAAAAAACGATTTTGAAGTGGTACTCGACAGGAAGCAACTATAATACATTCATTTGCAGGTACCGAAGAGGCAAAAAGAACCTGACGAGCAAGCATTGACGCGTGTGCGCGGCTGCCCATAATGTCATGCTTGTAAAGGTCTTTATCGAAGGAGATCGACTCCGTGAATTTCTCTACAGCGTCGGTGACGCTGTCCTCAAATCGTCCCCCCCAGAGCTTGACTTCCTTGGAATCCATCTTCACGGCGGCGGCGGCGGCTGGCGAGAGGGAACGGCGGCGGATTGAGAGAGGTAAATTAGGGCTTCTCGGAAAGGGGATTGGGAGGAGCTGGAGTTTGGAGTAGGATGAGAACAAGTGCAGAGTGTCTGAGAACAGCAAAGACTCCATTTGATAGACCAAATACGAATTCTGAGTTGCGAAGATTTTACAAACGACCAATATTTATTCCGTGAAAAAAATTTGCAAAACAAAATCGATCATGTGATAAAATTAAGGAGAAGATACCACTAAAGTAACTTTAAGGCCAAACGGATTTAGTAAGATTTGTTGGGATTTGAAATTGAAAATATTTTTTTAATATTTGGCCAAATGTAATTTTAAAATTAGATTGATATTTGATCGGATTTTATGGATTTCAAATACTATTTTGAAACTTTATGAATCTTGATTGGATTATAGTTTTGTTTATAATAATTTACTTAGTTACACATTTGTTATATAAAATAGATGTATTTCAAAATATTTAATATTGAGCGTACATCTTAATTAACATGAAATATTATATAAACACGATATCGTTGATTTGAAGTTTATGACAAAGAAAATGTTTGACTAAACTTATTAAAAAGAGTTTATAAGTTCTTAGGGCATGATTGGTAGGAGAGAATGAGACAGAAATATAATGGACATTCACATCTCATTCCCTACAATCATGTTTGGTTTGGTTTTGGAATGGGAATGTTCATTCCCATTGGAATGACTCATTTCATTCACATATTAATGGGAATAGTCATTCCATCCATTTTGGATTGAAATGGTCATTTTTGATGAAAATTTTTTCTCCATTCACAAACTATTTTCCTTATCTAGCTTAATAAAATACCTAAAATAATAATCATACAAATAAAATGTTATCAAATTAGGACACTATCATTTATAAATATAAAATTATGACAATTGAATGATGATGAAAATATTAATAACCAAATAAATAAAATTAACAATATAACCTATATTATACAAATGTATAATATAATAAAATAATTTTTAAATAATAACTATAATAATATTTATTAAAAGACACTTATTTTAATAAATAAAATACTAATAATAATAATTAATAAATTAAGATTAATATTTATATTAGTTTTAATATAAAGATAATTTTATAATGATTAATAGACTATTAATATTTATAATTTTTTTATTGTTTTTAAATAAATATTTTAATAAATATTTTTTAATCTATAATAAATATTTTTAAGTAGCTACTATTTTGGAATTTTAGTAAAAAATGACTTGATAATTAAAAATAATTCTATTGCATTCCTGTTTTATTTTTCCGGTACCAATCGTTTGAATGAAATAAACTTATCATTTCATTCATGTTCTTATTCCATTCAAACTCTATTCCATTCAAGCATACCAATCATGCCCTTAGAGTTTAAAAGCTATTTTATGATCTTATAAGCGGTTAGAACTTATTTTAAAAATAAGATGTTAAAGTGTTTGAGTAAACTTATTTTAAACAACTTAAAGATGTTGATATGTTTGGTATTATAAGATCTTTTTATTGTCAAAATTACCAAAAATGATATAATTATATGAAAATAATGTTTTGAGTTATACACATACGAAAATAGTTTTAGAATAAACTTATATTAAAAATAAAATTTGTTAATATTTTATTTTAGAAATATATTTTTGAAAAAAGTACATCCCCCTTAATTTTTTAAAAACAGCTTATAAGCTGTCAAACAACTTATTTTGAGAGCTTATAAGTTGTTTTTTAAAAATTTTGCCAAACAAAATTTGAGAGCTTAAAATATCTAAAACAACTTATAAGTTTTTTGAAAGAGCTTTTAAGTTTTGTCAAACACCCTCAAACAACAAAATGCAACCTTACCTTATTCGTATTTATTTTTTTTTTGTTTTCTAATATTTATGTATTTGTGTTTCTAGTATTTATTTGTTTTTTTAATATTATTTCATTTTGAAAAATAAAGATCAAATTAGAGTCGTCGGACGCGCTACTCGCTAGCCTACGGCGTGGTGGCTGACCTACCAAAACTAAGATTTCGTTTGCATATGTATTTTAAAAACGTTTTTAATTTTTATAAGTGCAAAAAAAACTTAATGTATGTGTTTGAATAAAAGTTTTGTAAAATATTTTTGAAAACTATTTTTTTTTTAAAGTGTTCTCCAAGTATAATTTTTAAAAAATATTTGAAATGTGTTTTTAGATGTTTTTAGCATAGAGCCATGAAGACCAACATGACTTTTGAAATGTTAAAATGTTTTAAAAAATAGTTGTCCAACACATATTTATTCTTAAAACAACTTTAAAAATATTTTAAAAAAAGTTTTTAAAAAACACTTTTATAAAAACGTTTTATAAATACGTGTTCAAACGAAACCTAACTTTTTTTTTCATCATTTGTTCGTTCATAGCTAGCTTATTTCAAATATGTTTGCGTTGTGTTTGAATGAAAATAACTTAGATCCATGGATTCAAACACTATTTTGAAAATATATGGGTCTTGCTTAGATTATAGATAGTTTTGTTGATAATACTTTACTTAGTTGCACATTTGTTATATACAATAGATGTATTTCAAATTATTCCAATATTGAAGGTACATTCTAATTAACATGAAATATTATATAAACACGAGGATGTTGATTTGAAGTTTGATGATGTCGATTTTTTACCTCGGGTTCGGTCTGGTAGAATGGATCCTCCAATTCCTTTATAGAGTAGGTCGGGTAGGGTATCAATGAAATCTGCACAAGCAACAGCTAGGTCAAGGGGCGCCGAAAGTGTTTTCGGCGTGACCCCTCCGATGCCTAAGTCAGTGTCTTGAAGGCAGAGGGTATGATTAATGCGAAAACTGAGAGATATGAGTGCGTGAATATAAAAGTGAGAGTGAATGTGTGATGAATAATAAAGAGGAAGTAATGAATAATGAATAGTGAATAACGAATACTCCATAGTGCAACCATAACAACACCTGTATTTATAGAAAAAGAATAATAAGTTACCTAGTAGAATTATAACAGGTCTTGGACTAGAACTCTTCATCCATTGGTCCCTTTGTAAGCTTATCTTTATCTCGTGAATATTTGAAAAGATCCGGGCTTAACTCATATATATTAGAGTCCTACCTGAACTCGAAAAAGATGCATGCGGCCTATTAAGCCCAGCCCAAGTCGGCCCATAAAATACCAGCCCTTGTCATATCTGGTAGACCCATTATAAACGGGCTCGGGTTGAAATATTTTCTCGGGATAACAATAGTACCTCCCGAACTGGTCTAAAAAAAGAATAAGTTTAGACCAAGATTGTAGACCGGACCCTGAGCTCAAATAAAGAGTTATAGATAACAATTGATTAGAACCGAGCTCGAATAAAGAGCAATAGACGACAACCTGATGAAACCGAGCTCAAATAAAGAGCAATAAACGACAATTGATGTTGACGAGCGGATCGGGCTTTTAGGATAACCACGAGTTGCGTGGGATTACATGATGCCGAGCTTGGTCGGGCTTTGGAGAATACCACTAACGTAGATTTATGATGCCACTGATGTGGACTTTTTTATGCCACTGATGTGGGCCTTTGATGCCACTGATATGGGCTTTTGACGCCACTGATGTGGGCTTTTGATGCCACTGATGTGGGCTTTGAGTGCCGGACCTGCCCGGGCTTTGAGACCACTGTTGTGGATTTTTGATGCCACTGACGTGGGCTTTGAGTGCCGGACCTGCCCGGGCTTTGAGACCACCGTTGTGGATTTTTGATGCCACTGACGTGGGCTTTGAGTGCCGGACCTGCCCGGGCTTTGAGACCACTGTTGTGGATTTTTGATGCCACTGACGTGGGCTTTGAGTGCCGGACCTGCCCGGGCTTTGAGACCACTGTTGTGGATTTTTGATGCCACTGACGTGGGCTTTGAGTGCCAGACCTGCTTGGGCTTTGAGACCACTGTTGTGGATTTTTGATGCCACTGACGTGGGCTTTGAGTGCCGGACCTGCCCGGGCTTTGTAAAGTGTTAACCATAAATTGGGTCTTATTGCTAGATTGCATGCCCGATGTGATATAATTGGGCCTTACAGCTAGATTGCATGCCCGATATGATATAATTGGGCCTTACAGCTAGATTGCATGCCCGATGTGATATAATCGGGCCTTATAGCGAGATGGCATGCCCGATGTGATATAATCGGGCCTTATAGCGAGATGACATGCCCGATGTGATATAATTGAGCCTTATAGCGAGATGGCATGCCCGATATGATATAATTGGGCCTTACAGTTAGATTGCATGCCCGATTACATAAAATAACCCAAATAAAAATGCAAGGGAAGAGAAGTCCAACAAATTTGATCACAAGAAAACAAACATGTAATTTTGATAGAAGAAGATGCCTCAGAATATTATTAATAATGATAATAAATTAAAATTTAATAATTTAATTCGAACATAAAGATTATTGAAATACTTATCTCATTCATGCGTTGTCGATGACATGACTTTGGATTGTAAGATAAAATCTTATATTCTTTGATCAAAGAACCGACTTGATTTAGCAACGAAAATTGATCCCCACCGTCCAAAATCAGTATCAAGATGTTCAACTTTGAACTCGATCCGACGGTTCAATTAATTCTTATGATTTTTATAAGATTCTGATAGAACACATAGAATTTGTGCGAGGGAGCGGCATCTGTGCGGCGGTCCAGATCTGATTCTAAAAGCCACCAATCATAATCTTCACCGTTCAGATCTTAGAAAACATATTACTGAATATGTATATAAAATTTGAACTTGATCCGATGGTTAAATTAATTCTTGTGATTTTTTCAAGATTCTGATATGCAAGCCCCGCGAAGAACACATAGAAGCTGTGCGAGAGAGCGGAATCTCTTCGGCGGTCCAGATCTGATTCTAAAAGCCATCAATCACAATATTCACCGTTCAGATCTTAGAAAACATATTCGTGAATATGTATATAAAATTTGAACTCGATCCGACGGTTCAATTAATTCCTGTGATTTTTGCAAGATTTTGATATGCAAACCCCGCGAAGAACACATAGAAGCTGTGCAAGAGAGCGGAATTTGTTCGGCGGTCCAGATCTGATTTTAAAGGCCACAATCACAATCTCCACCATTCAGATCTTAGACAACATATTTGTGAATATGTATATAAAATTTGAACTCGATCCGACGGTTCAATTAATTTCTGTGATTTCTTCAATATTGTGATATGCAAGCCCCACGAAGAACACATAGAAGCTGTGTGAGAGAGCAGAATCTGTTCGGCCGTCCAGATCTGATTCTAAATGCAACCAATCACGATCTCCACCGTTCAGATACTAGAAAATATATTAATAAATATGTCTACAAAATTTGAACCCGATCCGACGGTTCAATTAATTCTTATGATTTTTGTTAGTTTCTAATGCGCAAGCCATGCGAAAAACACATAGAAGCTGTGCGAGCGAGCAACGTCTGTTCGGTGGTCCAGATCTGATTTTACAAGATACCAATCACGATCTCCACCGTTCAGATCTTAGAAAACATATTAATAAATATGTCTGCAAAATTTGAACCCGATCCGACGGTTCAATTAATTCTTATGATTTTTGCAAGTTTGTGATGTGCAAGCCATGCGAGAATCCGAAATTTGTTTCTTCTCTTGTACTCATCATCTTAACCCTTTGTTTTCAAATTCCCACAGACGGCGCCAATTGATGATGTCGATTTTTTACCTCGGGTTCGGTCTGGTAGAATGGATCCTCCAATTCCTTTATAGAGTAGGTCGGGTAGGGTATCAATGAAATCTGCACAAGCAACAGCTAGGTCAAGGGGCGCCGAAAGTGTTTTCGACGTGACCCCTCCGATGCCTAAGTCAGTGTCTTGAAGGCAGAGGGTATGATTAATGCGAAAACTGAGAGATATGAGTGCGTGAATGTAAAAGTGAGAGTGAATGTGTGGAATAATAAAGAGGAAGTAATGAATAATGAATAGTGAATAACGAATACTCCATAGTGCAACCATAACAACACCTGTATTTATAGGAAAAGAATAATAAGTTACCTAGTAGAATTATAACATGTCTTGGACTAGAACTCTTCATCCATTGGTCCCTTTGTAAGCTTATCTTTATCTCGTGAATATTTGAAAAGATCCGGGCTTATCTCATATATATTAGAGTCCTACCTGAACTCGAAAAAGATGCATGCGGCCTATTAGGCCCAGCCCAAGTCGGCCCATAAAATACCAGCCCTTGTCATATCTGGTAGACCCATTATAAACGGGCTCGGGTTGAAATATTTTCTCGGGATAACAAAGTTTATGATTCAAACAACAAAACACAACCTTACCTTATTCGTATTTTGTCCTGTTTTCTAATATTTATGTATTTGCGTTTCTAGTATTTATTTATTTTAATTATTATTACATTTTGAAAACTAAAGATCAAATTAGAGACGTCGGACGCGCTACTCGCTAGCTTATGATTGGGGGGCCGGCCTGCCAAAACCCGCCATCCGATGGGGGTGAAATAAGAAATCCTCAATCCAATCCAATCCAAGGTGGGCTACAGTTAAGACGAACTTGACCACCAAAAAAATAAAAAATAACAAAAAAAAATAGAAAATTTGTGATGACCAGCCCATTTTTAAATGGGTTGATAAATTTTCAATATAACCTATCTAAATTGTTTGACATGACCAATTTAATGATCCCAACCAAAATTAACGGCTCTAAATCAAATTCTTACATGGATTTCTCTTGTCCATTCAACTTAAGTGATATCCCGGAAAGGCGGGGATATTAGGATACCTGGAGAGCGGGGACATCAGGGTCGTTCCTCGGGTCAGCGAGCAAAACTTTAGTCCGACTATTTTATGAAGGAGTGGTGATACCCCGAGAAGGTAGGGGTATCAGGGTCCCTGGAGAGCAGGAACATCAGGGTAGTTCATTGTAAAGAGTGAGTAAAGGATGAGGAGGTCGAGCTAATAGCTCGGGGCCGGACAAAGAGCCCATCTCAGGAGGATGTGTGAAGAAGAAAAGACCAAGTCGTAAATATCTAGTCAAAGCCTATTTTGCAGGAGCACGATTCCCACGTTGCCATGACTCTTGGTATCCCGGTCTGGTCACTGATAAGTGCATTTTGTATGCATTATTTTACGTAATTTTTATGTCTAATTGCATTCATTCATATTATTTAATTTGTGTTTTCATGAGTTTTACTTATGATTTATTGCATGCGTGTGTATTTCACTCTCCGGGTTAATATTGCAGGAAAATGGATTTTTGAAGAATGAATTACGGAGTAGCCACGATTCAAAATTCATTTTTTATTTTAGAGATTATAAAATCCAATCTCCACTGTTCACAATAAATTTCTAGATATTTTAAAGCTCATGTCAAAATTTCAGCTCGATCCGACGGTTAGAACTTAAGTTATGAATTTTTTAAAAATGTCGCGCGCTGAAGAAACAGGATGCGCCCGAGCTGCAATTTATTGCAGCTCGAGCGCTTGCTCGCAAAAATGCACAGAAGGTGCCGAGCGGTTCTTTTCTACCGCTCGGGCGCTCTCGCGCAATTAGGAATTTTATTTTCTTGGTCCATTTACATGGAAAGAAAAGATTGGGCCACATAAATAGAAGAAAGACTGACGTTTTTAGGGTGGAACACACATCAGAAACGCATAGAGACGGCAACCATCAAGAGGGTGAAGAACGTAAAGAACTCAAGGAAGAACAACAACCGAAGAGAAGCGATTTTCTTCTTTTCTGCTTATACTACTTTCTTTTGTTGGGATTTATGGGATCCTACCCCCAAAACTATGTTTTGATTTATTCTTGAAGATTGAATTTGGTTTTTAAGCATTCTTGATTATATTATTGTTTTTATTGCAATTTTGGAGACTGATCAACTTTGAATTGATTTTACGTGTTATAATTGATACCGAAAGGAGATTTTATGACATGAAAGAGTAATATAATCCATGGATCTGCAACTTGCATAGAGATATGAGGTTGGATACATGTTGATAGTCATATTCCACCAGGTCGAAAGCTAGAGGATTCCATAAATCGTTAATGCAATTGTAATTGTTAAATAACGCAAGGAGACTTGGTTATTACAATTCATTAATTAGATTAATATAGCTCGAGAGAGTATACCGATAGATTAGGAAATTCCGTCAAAAGCATGACTTTAGAATTAAAATTCAATCATTAGAGAAGAAAGGGGTAGGTGAACCGAGATCCTAACAATCATTTATTTATTTTATGAGCTTAATTTATTATTTTGCTTTTAATTCATATTTTTATTTTAGTTTATTAATTTATTCTCCATCTCTCGTTATAATTAATTAAAAAATCGTAACTGAGGTAATTTTGTCATAAATCAATCTCTGTGGGACGATACTCGTACTCTGTACACTATATTATTACTTGACTCGTGCACTTGCGAATTTATTCGAGCCTAATTGATATATATATTTAAGTTGATTTTTCGTGGTAGTATTTGCTCGATCAGTCACTCATGACAGGTGGACGTGGCTGGTCTTAACACCCACGACCCAGATCGTGGTCACTACCCGGAAATTGCGGAGTAATTCTCTCACTCCAAGGCCTATAAATACATTGCCACATGTATCAACAGAGGTGTTTGTAGCTCAAAATTCTTTATTTCTTAAAATTAAGAAATAGAAAATTGATACAAAGTGATTTAAATAAAGATTAGTGAATACAATCTCTAGATAATCCCTTGATTTTTCTCTTCAATGACAATTTCTTGTGAAATGTGAATTTCTTGAGTGTTTGATCTTCTTGGAAGATGATTTGATATCTTGATAACATTAATTCGATGGGTTCACACCTTGTTATCGAATTAACCTTCAAATTTTGGGAAGAACGCGATGAACTCCTTGAATCACGCCTTGAATTTTGTTGATCTTGAATTTGGTGAAGAACGAAATATTCTTGGATTTGAATGAATTTAAATGTGTTTGAAGAATAACGCAATTAATTCTTTGAATCACGCCTTGATCTTCTTGAATTTAATGAATTTGATGAAGAACGCCTTGAATTTCGCCTTGATTTTCGTTGATTTCCTTGAACTTCTTGAAGATGACTTGAGAGAAAAATCTTGAATTCTTCTACTCCTTTTCTTCAGTCTTCTGTGTTGTGTGTTTTTCTTCTTGATCATCTGCCTCCTATTTATAGGTGAAGGATGCAGAATGTTTCCATTTCCATTTGATGAGGTGTCGCAATTTGATTGGCTCCTCATGATTCATTTGGTGATTATTTTCCATTAATCACAATATTTGATTTTAAATACTAAAAATATTAGTATTTTCTTTCATTTGATTCAAGATTTGATTTGAAATACTAAAAATATTAGTATTTCATTTCATTTTTGTAAGATGCAATCTTGATTTAAAATCTTGATTTGATCACAAAATATATTAAAATATCAATTTAATTAACTATTTATTTTTTTTTGTAGGAATTTAATTTCCTATAAATAAATAGTCAATTATTTTTTTTATTGATATTTAATATATATACTTCTTTTGGCATTTTCTATAAATTTAAGCTAGACAAATTTAATTGTCTACAAATGCCCCCTCGAGACTTATTCACAAATGTGTTTTTTTTTCTAGTGAATAAGTAACGATAATTTACTTCCAAAATCACTTTATTTTATATTATATATATACACGTTTATATATATGGAAGAAAGAAAAAAATAGATTCTATCCTCGAGGAAATCTATGCAGCACAAACAATCTCACACCGGCCCACGTGGGTGGATTTTGCATATTTCCCTTCAATAAAATTTTCTTCTTTACCAAGCAAAAAAAAAAATTGGAAACTTTTATTTCTTCCATATGCATCTTCTTTGAATGAATTTTTTTTTTTTCCTTTTTATACATATCCCTCCTCTATAAAAAGGAGGAGCATGTAGGGCAAAAATTATATTTTTCGTAAGTACGAAAATTGTCTCCCAATTCTTTTTTTTTCGTGTTTTTTGAGATGATGCTGCCATAACTTATGTCGTCTAATTTTCTGTGCAGGAGTGATCCTTGCAAACCGACCAATTCTTCAATGGAAGGCTAAACAACACGAAATTGCCACATTGCGGATTCTCAAATTTCATTGGTTCTCGAAGACAGAGTATTTTGGCCCATACTAAAAGGTGTGCCCCTTTACTCTTCAACTATTAATATTTGTTCGATTTTGACTCCATGTGTCTGCAGGTTGATTGGCCTTTAAGGAAGCATACAAGACTTTGACTCCTTCCACTTTGAATTGTCATCCGGTACGGGTGCCTCTTCCCTTTTCTTTCTTGCTTTTTTTTTTTTTTTCAGTGCTTCCTCTACTTTTTTTTTTTTTTTTTTCCGGTGCTTGCCCCACCTTGTTTCTTTTATTTTACTTATTTTTTGTATTCTTTTCTTCTCTTTTTGTTTGTTTGCTAGGCAAACACGTGCAGCACAATCTTATTTAATTCTTTGTTCTTTGTTCTTTGTTTTTTCTTTTTATTATTATTATTATTATTATTATTATTATTATTATTATTATATACATGCATATTAAGATACGTTTTAATATACATATTTTAAATTTTCTTTCGTTTTGCTTTTGTTTCTTTTGTTTTCGTTTTTGTTTTTTTTTTTTGTTTTTGTTTTTAGTTTCAAAATTATTATCTAAACATGTAAGCAAATCACTTTTACGTTATATTACAAAACTTGTTGTACCTATATATCTATTTAACTATTATTATTATTTTGAACCATTACACATAATTTTCAGTTTTTTTTTTTTTTATGTATATCTAATCTTGTATGTATTTAGTTTTATATGTACAAATATTATTTTATTTTTTTGTTATTATTCTATTGTTATATATACTACACTTACGTAATTTTGTTCTTTATTATTATTTTTTTAATTTGTTACGTGTTATTATATTAATATTTTATACATATATCATATTAATTTTTTTTTAAAACACTTTTTCTTATAGTATTATTATTACTATCTTTTAATTACATATATATAATCATACGTACATTTTTTTATTATAATATTAATTAGTATTCTTACTGTGATGCCTACGTATTTTTTTTTATTATTATTGTTATGAATTTAGTCATATATATTTGATTACCTTTATTACTAGTTTATAATTATTTATATACACGTTTTCAAAACAATATTATTATTTACAATCTTATACGTATTTAAGTTTTCATTTATTATTATTATTTTTATGTTATTGTTTACATATTAACAATATTTTTTATTAATTTTGTTTTTTGTTTTGTTTTTAGGTAGTACAATGGTCTTTTTCAAGGACATATCTTCTTCTTCCTGCACTCAACATTTGATGATTCTTGATGACGAAGGTCAACCCGAAGAGAAAGGCACTATTTTGATTGTTGATGAGCCCGTGGCCGGTCGTTATGCAAAACCATGACCGCGATTGACAAACTTGCTTTATGCTCCCGAGTGGTCTATCGAGACTCCTTTCACCAAGAAGTCTAAAGTTTGGGTTTTGCGGTCTACTCACCATCAGCAACTACAAGAGCATGTTCCATTGCCATCATTGGGAAGACGTATTATTGAAGGCAAGGCAAGGTGGGATGACACACTCCAATTTATTGGCGAATTTCATTACATCAAAGGCTATTGGGAGTGGACTGAAGATATTCTTAGTCGATGCGATCATAGGCTTCGAGCGGCACAAATATATGACCCGGTTTCATTATTCACATATGATCGAGATTCCAACATTATGAAGGCATTTTGCGATGCGTGGTGTCCACTCAACAATACATTATTGACTTCACATGGCGAATTATCTATTTCTTTGTGGGATTTGCACTCTTTATCGGGCCTGTCTATCACCGGAAATTTATATGATGAAGTCGTCCCTAGTGCCAACGAAGTCGCTTCTTGGTTGAACCTTATAGTCCTCACCGCTTCAGTCGTCAGTTTGGATTTTATCAAATACCACCAGGGGTTCTTGTTCGAGACGTCCGCAAAGCTTCTTTGGATGAAGGGCTTATTTTTTGGCGGTTGATTACTCTTTCCAACTCAATGTCTAGAGTGCAATTTCCATCCATGCCCCCAAATGCGAAGAGATTTTGCTCCGATGAGTATAAGAAGTGGTGGACAATAGTTCATGGAAATTATTTGGAAGAAAACTTTACCATTTTAACTATCTCGAAGCCTTGTGAAAATTTGCGAGAAGGTAAAGTTTGTGAGGATGAAAATGGGTTTCTCGGTGAAGACTCTCGTCCCAAAGATCATAGTGCTCGTGCAATCGAACTTTTAGAGATAAACAAGAGAAAAAACTTTCAATATAGTGAGAGTAGTACTGCAGACCATCATTGGAAAAGGGCCAAAAAAGACCTCTAATCCTTCCGAGCCAAGAGTTATTGACATTGATAGTGTAATCAGAGACCCGAGACTTGTGGGAAGCTTTGTGGGAGAGGTAATTTTTTTTTTTTTTTTTTAAGAAACTTCCTTTCTCTTATTATTATTTTTTTTTTGTATTTTCCATCAAACCCTTTTGTCATTCCTTTTTTTTTTTTAGGTGGAGAAAGAGTTATTGAATGTTGATGATACTCATGGTTCACAAGGCAGCCAAAAATCGATCATGGGACCGAACACATCACTTGCAATTCTTTCAGCCGGTGAACCTATACCAAAAGAAGGTTCTATTCTGGCGATTCCTAATGCAACTCCCAAGCCTGCTGCCCTTCTTGCATTTGATGGAGGGAAATTTTTATTTGATCACCAGAAAGAATTTCTTCAAAGACTGTGGGTCGACCTTCGTGAAAAGATAATGAATATTTCAATTGATTGTATCTCTTCTCTCAAAGGCGACGTGTTCTTGGTGCTTGATACCATGAATACTTTCCATGATTTTGATTTCTCTGGTTTGGAAAAGTTATTGGGATCATTGTTTGACAAAGCTGCTGCATTTGATGAAGCCCGGTCAAAATCTTCCGAACAGGCTGCCCAGGATATTCTTGCACAACAACTGAGTGAATCCAAAGATCGTCTTGATGCTGCTAAGACTAGGGAGAGCAAAGAGGCAAGTCAAGTTCAATCTACTCATGAGGAGTTGGAGCGCCTTACTAAGGAACTTGATGATTTGAAGAAGAGAAAGAAGAGTTTATCTGCTTCCTTAAAGAGACAACAACGATTGTTATCCAGTGTTCAAGCGGAGGTTCATAAGATTGAGGAAGAAGTCACTGCCATCGGAGATGTTTCCCCTTTTGTTGATGGGGCCGTCGAGAATTTGAAGATGTCGACGATCCATCTTGAAGTTGCCAAAGAAGACTTGAAGAAATTTAGTCCCTTTGTTTAGAATTTGTTTATGACTTTCATTTCCTTATATATATATATATATATATATATGAATCAAAGAAGCACATCTATAAACCTCTCAAAGTGATGTTCATTACAAAATATAAAAGGAAATGAAAGTCATATACATATATTTTTTGCTTACACTCCACTTGAAATATAAAATGAATTATAATTTCATGGGAAACGAAAACAGCAAGTTCATGACTGTACTTAGAAAATATCTAAGTTGCCTACGTACCCAATATAGGGATCAAGTCATAACGTAGTTCAAAATTTGATTGTTTGGGGGGTGCCGTGCATATTTTATACTCATGTGGGCCAGGAGTATCTATTTCTTAACCACCCTAGACTAGGTGGGGATTTAATATTTTAACCACATAAAATACCATAAGTGGGAGAAATACAGTTTAACCACATGAATTCACTATTGGTGGGGACATAACAGTTTAACCACATATAATACCTTTGGTGGGCACCGTTCACAGTTTATACTCGTGTGGGTTAGGAGTTATTTTTTTTTATTTTTTATTTTTTATGCATAGTAACGCTTCAAGAATTTCCCGTTTATGGGACCAATCCTTAAGCCATCTTCGACCACCAGTTTGTATGCGCCATTAGTATAAACCTCTTTGACAACATATGGGCCATCCCATTTTGATGTAAACTTGTTTCCGATTCGATGAGTTGTGATGATGGGTCTTCTCACTGCGAGTACTAAATCACCGACTTCACATGAGCGTGACCGCACTTTTTTGTTGAAAGCTCTAGAGAGACGAGCTTGGTAACACTCAAGTCTTTGTTGCGCTTCCAGTCTTTTCTCATCGAGAGCTTCTAACTCCTCGAGGCGCAAACGTGCATTTTCTTCTTCTGTCAAGCCTTCTTGTATGGCTATCCTTAGTGATGGAATTTGTTGCTCGAGTGGCACGACGGCTTCCACACCATACACCAATGCATAAGGAGTTGCTTGAGTAGGCGTTCTGTAAGTTGTTCTATATGCCCATAGAGCCTCTCCAATCCTTTCATGCCAGTCTTTCTTTGATTTTGCAATTATTTTTTTCAAGAGATTACACAAGGTTTTGTTGAAAGCTTCGGCCAAACCATTAGCAGCAACATAATACATAGAAGACTTCCTTTGCTTGAAATCGAACTTTTCGCAGAGCTTATCAATCAAAGTGTTGCAAAAAGGTTTTCCATTATCTGTGATCATGTACCGAGGAATTCCATACCGGTATATAATGTGGGTGCGAATAAAATCAGCAACATTTTCCTTCTTCACTTCTTTGAGAGGCACTGCTTCAGCCCATTTAGAAAAATAGTCTGTTGCAGCCAAGATATACAAATGCCCACTTGAAGATTTAGTCAGCGGTCCAACTACGTCTAAACCCCATGCGTCAAATGGCCAAGAGGCTACTGTAGGGTGCAACACTTCAGGCGGTTGGTGAATGAAATTTGAATGGTACTGGCAAGCTTGACACCTTTGTGCATAATCCATGCAATCTTTCACCATTGTTGGCCAGTAATAACCCATTTTTTTATTCGAAAATGTAGCTTTGGACCTGATTGATGGGCTCCGCAAATTCCAGAATGAGCTTCTTCCATTGCTCGGGTGGTTTCTTCATCTCCTAAACACCGTAAGAAGACTCCATCAAATGAGCGCCTATATAAGGTATCCTTGTAGTAGATGAAGCGCGCTGCGCGTCTTCTAATGTCTACCCTTTGACGCGGATCATTTGGCAACTTTTCATACTTCAAGTAATCGACAAATGCTTGACGCCAATCTTCTTTCTCAATTTCGAATACTTCGACAGTGTAGTTATCATCTTCTTTTTCTTCATCACTCTCATCCTCAAAAAGTGGCGGTACTACCCAATTTTTACATATTGGCACACGAGCTTCATTGTTTGGCATGGAAATTGTAGAAGCAAGCTTGGCCAGTGCATCAGCTTGTTTATTGTCTTTTCTCGGCACATGCTCAATCTCCACATCACCGAGCCACCCCATAAGCTTCCTAGCATAATTATGATATGGGAGTAATTCAGGCTTTCTGACTTCATATGATCCGAGTAACTGATTAATCACCAGAGCCGAATCCCCATATACTGAAAGAGTAGGTGCCCGGTGAGCCAACTTGTGGCTAAGGGCTTTGATGACTCTTTGTATAAACAATCTTTTGTTTAATATAATTTACACTTTTATTAATGGCAATGACTTTATCTTTATTCATATTGTGATATTGTGATATACTATTGTTGTTTTGATAAAGACCTTGAATATACTATAGTGTATGTAAGATGTGGTAGAACATGGAGTTGTCTATCATGAAATACATCTTATAGTCACTGTATATTCTAAACTGTTCCTAGTAGATTGAGCCGTCCGATAATAAGGATAAGGATCGCTCGAGTTTGAGACTAGCATTTGCGATGCGGAGTACCACGTTTCATTGGTAAGGAACATAGAGATGTTCGAAGCATGCAAATGGATATTCATATGATGAATGATCGAACTACCCTATCCGGACTTTCCAAGTGGTTATCACTTATCGAGTGGATATAGTCCGCGGTTTTGGTTGTACACCATTAGTCCTTACTACTTGAAACATCATTGAGACTCTATATGCTAGTACTGTGCTTTGACTTGTTTACCGACTCTATTGGGGTCATCAGGTGTCGGGATTGGGTACAGTTACAACACATATAGGAGTCGATGCTTTGTTGTCAAGGATTCACCACATACTTGCGAGTGTGGATATCCTATGCGATCTGAGGAGATATTAGTGTGACGAATCTCTGGCCAGAGTACATGATGTGATTTAAGAAATGGTTTCTTAGTAGCACATGCGATGTCACTATTTGATCTTCAAGATGCATTGCATAGTTATCGAATCTCGAACGACTCTCGATATACCAATGGTTGTTGATTCGATCGGGATATATGGATGAAGGGACCGTACTGTACGCTAACCAAAATCTATTGGTTCTTGCAGGCACTATCAGTGATACCTAGGGAATCATGGGGCGATGTTGCTAGGCGCTCATACCATGATTCGATGGGCAAGTCGGAAATTGTTGTTCCGAGTCACAAGGAGTTGTGAGCCCACGGCTAGCTGTATCCCTGAACCATTGAGGGTCACACAGTGTAATGGATTTTTAATCCCCGTTGAGATAGTTAAATTTAAAGAGTTAAATTTAATGAACAAAGAAGTTGGACTTCTTAATTATGAGTAGAGGAGTAAGATTTCCTAAAATGACATAGGGATGGACATTTTTGGAAACCACTGAATTCGGATTCAAAAAAATTTATCTTGACTTTAAAAGGTGCAGAAATGGTTTCTGTGCACATTGGTGAAATCGGTTTATCAATCGGAGTCACGATGAATTTTATATTAATTTCTGAACATGCGGGCTTTGCTTGTCGGGCTTGAACTTATGACTAATGGGCCCTAAGCTGTTAGTGGCCTACATTATAAATAAGTTATTGCAGTACAGAAATTACACACAACAGGTCACAAAATAATTTTTAAAACCCTAGCTGCGTTTTTAATAAGTGGCCGCCCCCTCCCTCCCTCTGCTCGAAAAATCCAGCCTGTGAATTTTGAATTACAGTCTGGTTTAACGGATCAAATTCGTTAATTCTCTTCGTAGAAACTTCTGATAGATTTCTAGTGCAATCTATCAGAGGGATTAATTATCCGTTCGTGGACCTGATTGAAGAACAGTTCGTCCATCAGTTCCAGGGATATACAACAAGAGCAGAGCAATCTGTTGGTGTCCATAAATCTCGATTCGAGATTGGAGGTAAAAATTTATAATTGTTATTTAATTTTTACACACACACAATTTAATCGTAAAGGTTTGATACCCATTATGGAATCGTTCCATATAAAAATTTTAAACTTCCGCTGCACCGGGTATCAATCTTGATTGATCTGATCGCCGCGTTCTCCAACATATACTTGAAGATGCAATTGCTTTATATCGACCGCCATTTCTAGTCCAAGGATTAGAGCTTGATATTCAGCAACATTATTGGAGCAATTTTGAGTCAATGTGAATGAGTATGGCAACACTTTCCCGTCAGATGTCACAAATATAACTCCAGCACCGGCTCCTTTCTTATTCGAAGCTCCATCAAAATACATTTTCCATGGAGCTTTAACTTCAATTACAAGAACATCTTCATCCGAAAATTCATTAGATAGCTCCCAATCGGCAGGGATTGAGTGGTCAGCTAAAAAGTCAGCTAATGCTTGCCCTTTGACAGCCTTCTGAGGAACATATATAATTTCAAATTGCTGCAATTGGAGATACCATCTTGCAAGCCTATCAAAAAGAACCGGTCTTGACATCACATATTTTAGCGGGTTTTCTTTTGAGACAAGCCGAACAGTGTGGGCTTGGAAGTAGTGTTTTAGCTTCTGAATTACAAATATGAGGGCTAGGCATAACTTCTCTATTGGTGAGTAGTTCAATTCATTTGGCGTCATCATTCTACTCAAATAGTATAGTGCAGTTTCCTTCCCATCATCATTATCTTGAGCTAATAAAGCTCCGACGGAACGCTCTTGAGCAGTGATATAGAGGGTTAATTGGCGTCCAGGCACCGGGGCTGCCAACACGGGAGGCTTCATCAAATAAGCCTTAATGCTCTCGAAAGCATTCTCGCAAGATTCATCCCACTTAAATGGAACTCCTTTTTTCAAGAGGCGGCTAAACGGTTGACAACGCCCAGCCAAATTTGAGATGAACCTCCTGATATATGCCAATTTTCCTTGCAAAATTTTCATCTCGTGGATATTTCGAGGTCCGAACATTTTTAAGATTGCATCAATTTTGGCTTGCTCGATTTCAATCCCTCGATATCGGACAATAAATCCAAGGAATTTTCCTGATGTGACACCGAATGCGCATTTCAAAGGATTCATCTTGAGTTGGTACTTTCTTACGCGCTCAAAAATTCTTCTTAAATCTTCCAAGTGGTTATTTCTCTGTTTGGATTTAACAACCACATCATCAACATAGCATTCGACATTTTTGTGTAACATGTCATCAAAAATGTTCTGCATTTCCCTTTGATAAGTGGAACCAGCATTCTTTAATCCAAATGGCATTACTTTGTAGCAATATATACCCTTTGGAGTGCGAAATGCAGTTAACTCTTCATCTTCTGGCGCCATGCGAATTTGATTATATCCAGAAGATCCATCCATGAAAGACAATGCTTCGTGACCCATAGTTGCATCAATCATGAGTTCAGTGATAGGTAACGGAAAGTCATCTTTTGGGCATGCATTATTCAGATCTCGAAAGTCAACACAAACCCGAATTTGTCCATTCTTTTTCTTTACAGGAACTATGCTGGATATCCATATAGGATACTTGACTTCACGGATGAATCCAACCTCAATGAGTTTGTTAATCTCAGTTTCGATTGGAGGGATTAACTCAGGGCGGAGCCTTCGTTGAGCTTGCTTGATAGGTCGAGATCCCTTTTTAACAGCTAAGTGATGAACAACCACTTTCGGATTCAGCCCAGGCATTTCTTTGTATGACCATGCAAATATATCTCTAAACTCATGCAGTAGCTCGATATATGCTTCCTCTTCATTGATGGACAATAGGGCGCTGAGGTAGATTGGTCTCGGGTTATCATCGTCGCCTAGATTAATCTCTTTTAGTTCATCAACAGTGGCTTTTACCCCTTCTTCAAGTTCAAGGGGAGCAATTTCAGCATCTTCCTCTAATGAATTTTCTTCTTCATTTGAAGTGATGTGACAAGAAGCAACACTTTCTGTATCATCCTCATTCTTTTGAGTTTGAGTGTAAATCACTGTTTGCATCTTAGCCTTCAGGATCTTATCGCATGATATAATCAATGTGGTGCATCGCTTCATGCGGGATGTAATCAAACTTCGCAATCTTTTCGGGGTTTGTTGATTATGAGCCTCACGCAAATGCTTGGAAAAGTTCAATTTTTGTTGATTCCTTTGCCTTTTACGTTGGCCCAGCCTATCAAAGACAGACACTCGTTGATCCTTTTTATTTTGTTTGTCAACAATGGTGTTTGACGAGTACTCATCTTCAGCAATATAGTTGAGGCTGACTCTTTTGATGGCAATGCGGATGGGACTTTGTGGAATGAACCCAAGGCCTGGTCGAGTTTTTTGAACAGTACGCGCATTTTCTTCAAGAGCCGCTTGTTTGTTAGAAACTCCTGAGGGGAGTTTACCCAAGGTGAGGTTTTCACTTGGGTTGTATCCGGCTTTAACGAGTAGTTTATAAGCTTTTGGATCAAAGCCCTTCGCATTCTGTAGTTCTGAGTACTCCCCATGTTCTACCTCGGCCCCTTGAGTTGGACGGACAAATCCGATGATAGATGGTCATTTTTCATCAAGTTTTGTTAAAGGAAGTACCATCTTTTTCAAAGGATTTTCTTCTTGGACAGGCAATTTACCTTTTGATTGGTCTTTATGAACTTCCAAGGCTTCTTTAATCTTACTTTTTTCATCATCCTGTCCTTCGGGTTCCCGATGAGGTGAACATTCTTCGATTCTTGATGTCTTCTCATTCTCAAAATAGTACTTGGCATCGGCAAAGTGTGATTCGGCCTCGGTAAATGGTTTATCATCTCCAAGTACTTTTCTTACCACCCCATCTTGACAGTATTTAAAACATTGATGCCATGTAGAAGGAACTACCCCATTTTCGTGAAGCCATGGTCGACCAAGCAACATGTTGTATGATGTCCTGGAGTCTATGACATGGAAGAATGCACTTGAGGTCATGTCATCCATTATTAGTTCTAATCTTATGGCCCCGAGAGCCCTTTGTCCTCCTTGATTGAATCCTTGGATCATCAAGCAACTATTTGCGAGTTCTTCTGTGGCAATATTCAACTCCTTCATCGTGCGCAAAGGCATAATATTAACTGCAGAGCCTCCATCAATTAATATCCTATTCACCTTTCGCTCGCGACTATATCCCGTGACAAATAAAGGCCGATTGTGAAAGTCAGAACCAAATGGTAGATCTTCGTCAGTGAATGCTAAGGTCGCTACACAATCTTTCTTATTTTTGGACTGATCGATCTGGTTGAAGAGACTTCCTTGTAAACCTGTTACGTAGCATGATGCACCATCATTGTTATGTATTTCGATTTGATTGACATTCACATTATCCTCTTCAAGTGATATTTTTCCTTGGCGAGCCAACTGCATGATTTTATCCTTGAATATGAAGCAATCATGAATAGGATGCCCGATCAACCGGTGATATTTGCAATATTTTGGGTCATCCACTCGTGTAGCTTCTTCAGGTCGCTTCAGTTCTGGTAATTCAATCAAGTTTGCTTTGACCAAATCATCAAATATCCCCGATACATCAGAGTCGAGAAAAAGGTATTGTTTTGATTGCATTTCCTTTAAACTCAACTTTTTTTGCTCTCTTTCCTGATATATCTCTTTCTTTCCATTGCTTTTA
Organism: Henckelia pumila; assembly: GCF_033568475.1. NCBI lineage: Eukaryota > Viridiplantae > Streptophyta > Magnoliopsida > Lamiales > Gesneriaceae > Henckelia > Henckelia pumila. The sequence goes on along the minus strand of NC_133122.1, from coordinate 63,889,534 downwards.
TCATTTATATTTCCCTTGACTTTGACAGGTGTGGCATTAACTGTCATCGATTCTTTGGTCGGGGTCTTTGTGAAAGGCTTGCCTCCTTTCTTGAAGTCTTCCTTTTCTTTTGCTTTATGAGATTCATGAGCTGGAGGTCCCTCTGCTCCACTTGCAGCCATACTTAATTCCATGTCATGAGCTCGAGTAGCTAGATCCTCGAATGTCTTTGGCTGGATTCCTTGAAGGATGTATCGAAGCCCCCAATGCATACCTTGGATGCACATCTTAATGGCGGAAGATTCCGACAATCGATCTTTGCAGTTAAGACTCAAATTTCTCCAACGATTGATATAGTCAATGACAGGCTCTTCTTTCCACTGTCGTGAGTTTGTCAGCTCGATCATGCTAACTATTCGTCGAGTACTATAGAAGCGATTGAGAAATTCTTGTTCTAGCTGATTCCAACTATTAATCGAGCATGGCTCCAGATCAGTATACCAGTCAAACGCATTTCCTTTTAGTGAGCGAACAAATTGTTTGACCAGATAATCTCCGTATGTTCCAGCATTGTTACATGTCTCGATGAAATGAGCCACGCGTTGTTTTGGATTTCCCTTGCCATCGAACTGTTGAAACTTTGGAGGCTGGTAACCAGGGGGCATCCTCAAGTCATCGATCTTTTGCGAGTAAGGCTTGGCATATGTGAGAGATGACTTGGAGCTTCCGTCAAGTTTTTCTTTGATAGTACCCATGATGAAGTCTTTTAATTGGTCTACAGGAACTGACCCATCAGGTGAAAAATTTAAATCTTTAGTATGTTCCTTTTCTTTTTTCTTCAACGATGATTCAGTTTCACCGTTAGTTTCACCTTGTTTGTCCATGTGACTTGCATCAGTATGGTCTATCTTTTCCATCAACTTCATGATTTGGGAGTCTTGATCTTGAACATGTCTCGAGAGTCCCTCAATTGCCTTCGTCAGATTTGCTATTTGATCTTCTAAAGTTGAGGCATTTGTCACCATTACTGGTGCTATGTGCGAGTTTTGATGGGTTTCTAGGAAACGAGCTTGCTCAGAAGATTTCTTCGACATACTTCTTGTGACGACTCCAAGACTTTCAGTTGAGATCTTGTTATTGGTGGACATGATGACTTAGAACTTTTGGCGAAGAGAAAAGATGAAGGGTAGAGATGGTCCCACTGGGCGTGCCAAAATTTGTAGCTCAAAATTCTTTATTTCTTAAAATTAAGAAATAGAAAATTGATACAAAGTGATTTAAATAAAGATTAGTGAATACAATCTCTAGATAATCCCTTGATTTTTCTCTTCAATGACAATTTCTTGTGAAATGTGAATTTCTTGAGTGTTTGATCTTCTTGGAAGATGATTTGATATCTTGATAACGTTAATTCGATGGGTTCACACCTTGTTATCGAATTAACATTCAAAATTTGGGAAGAACGCGATGAACTCCTTGAATCACGCCTTGAATTTTGTTGATATTGAATTTGGTGAAGAACGAAATATTCTTGGATTTGAATGAATTTAAATGTGTTTGAAGAATAACGCAATTAATTCTTTGAATCACGCCTTGATCTTCTTGAATTTAATGAATTTGATGAAGAACGCCTTGAATTTCGCCTTGATCTTCGTTGATTTTCTTGAACTTCTTGAAGATGACTTGAGAGAAAAATCTTGAATTCTTCTACTCCTTTTCTTCAGTCTTCTGTGTTGTGTGTTTTTCTTCTTGATCATCTGCCTCCTATTTATAGGTGAAGGATGCAGAATGTTTTCATTTCCATTTGATGAGGTGTCGCAATTTGATTGGCTCCTCATGATTCATTTGGTGATTATTTTCCATTAATCACAATATTTGATTTTAAATACTAAAAATATTAGTATTTTCTTTCATTTGATTCAAGATTTGATTTGAAATACTAAAAATATTAGTATTTCATTCCATTTTTGTAAGATGCAATCTTGATTTAAAATCTTGATTTGATCACAAAATATATTAAAATATCAATTTAATTAACTATTTATTTTTTTTTGTAGGAATTTAATTTCCTATAAATAAATAGTCAATTATTTTTTTTATTGATATTTAATATATATACTTCTTTTGGCATTTTCCATAAATTTAAGCTAGACAAATTTAATTGTCTACAGTGTTTTCATCTAAATCCCAAAAAAACATTATACTTGTCATTTTCCTTTAAGCCCACTTTATTTATGAGTCTGACTTAAGCATCGAAGTGGCTCCGCCAGAAAACCTTCTGGCGCCCCACTAACATGTTTTTTGTTGCATTTTCCTTGTGTGCAGAACTGCAGATCATTTTTACACAGGAGAAAAATGTCAAGCTGAGTTTATCACTCATCATCCTTACCCGGCCAACTCGTCAGGCCCACCTCGCTACCCTGACAGCCCGGGAACGTGGTTCAGCAAACACAACATCATTAAGGAACAAAGATTGTGCAGTTAATCTATTAGAATTGTTAATTTGTTAGTATTGCCCGAGGAATATCGTGTTATTCTTTCTTACTTTTGCTCGCAACCTTTAGTTCAACTAGCGTTTTTGCACACATAATATATTGTTTGTATTTTAAAATATTGTTGCGATATTTGTGCCCGCAAGTGCACGATGTCAAGTTTTAATATATTGATAAATAGAGTATCGTTCCCACTAGGAGCAAAGTGAAAATATTTAGTACTTGTAATTAAAATAGTTCTAATTTTATTTAGAAAATTAATGATCAAAAGATTTGAAGAAAAATAAAAATAAGCAATGAATTTTTATAGCACGCACGCAATTTTCAGAGAAATATCAATCGGATGAAAAATGGTTTAGAGGTTTAGATTTCACCTGGTTTCAACAACAATCACTCCTAAGTAATTTATTTTCATGAATTCCTTTCAATTAATAACTAAGAACACTTAGATTATTCTATTTCCCTATTTCGAGCAACAAATAAATTGTATCAACTATAATTCAATTCCAACATCCTATTAAAAATATAATTGCAGTGATCTAGGTGTAAAACAATGTTCTTTTTAATGCTCCATTAAAGTTATATACTCTTTCGAGTTATATAAACAATTAACAGTGTTATTTCTATTGGTCATATTCAAAATTCTCTCTCCCGAGTGCCGGATTTCAAATAAAATTACAATTCAATTATTGATCAAGTAATTGAAAAAACATTCAAATCTAGAAAAAACAATTAATTTAGAGGAAATCAATTCAATAAAATTACAAATTCATGAAAGTGTCTACACCAGGTTCCATCCAATCCCTAGACTCTAAAAATTTAGTTCATAATCAAAATATTTCAAAAACAATTTATGTTCATGAAACTAGACATCAAATCAAAGTTTAATGAGAATATATAAAGAAAACAAATCCAAAGATACGATGTCGTGTCCGGATAACGCGATCTTCTTCCTTGTTCCAGATTTCTCTTCAAGTTTGCGCAGATTTTTCCTTCAAGTTTCTCTCTCGATCGTGCGTTTGATTCTCCTCCGATGTGCGGCTGCTTCCCCCCAATTATGTGCATTCAAGTCCTTTTTATATGTGCTTTAAATCCAATAAATAAAAGCCCATGAAAGTCATAAGGCTTCCTTCCTGAAAAATCACAAAAAATGACTTTCGCGATGGCACGGGCGCGCTTGAGCATATGATTATGTCCTCATTTTCTTCAAAATTTCTCAGACGGAGCGCCCGCACATACAATCTCGAGCGCCCGCGCATGTGTCTCGGGTATAAAAATCTGCATCGCGCGATAATTTTCAAAAAATCTAATCGTCAGATTAAGCTGAAATTTTTACAGCAGCTTTAAAACATCCTAAATTTATTATGAACGGTGGAGATCGGATTTAAATGCCTGAATAATTCCCAGTAATTTTTTGAATTTAATACTCCATAATGCATTCTTCCGCTTCTTCTTGCTACTTTTGCGCAAATCCTTGCAACTCAAAAAAACAACAACTAACATTCATAAAATCCACTCGATACATCACAAAAGTCAAATCATATCTAAATTAAGTGCATAAATTGCACTTATCAAATATTATATTTTGTGAGATGAAAAATTAATTGGAAAAAAACTTGATTTTTATTTTAAAATAGAAAATTAATAAATCGATCAAGTTATTAGAAAATTAATTGATAATATATTAAATAAATGGTATTTAATAAGTGTAGATTTGATTAATGATAGTTAATAAGGATAAATATAGAAGTTCAAATAAATATAACAAAAGTAGTTATTATAGCATTCTCTTGCTTTATTATATAGTAACAAATAATACTTGACCGCTATAATGATAATTGGAGACAAAAACAATCGCTTTCAATTCTTATTTAATGAAATCACATTAAATAGATAGTCAAACAATTGCAAAGAACAGTAATGGAATGGGTCAGCCATTGAATTTTTTTAAAATAAAATAAATTAAGTAATATTTATAAATATTATTTGCTATTTTTTATTTGATTTATTTTTCTATTATATATATATAATATCTAATATAATACTCTAATACTATTATAAATATGTTAGTTCCAATTGTAATTTTACAAAGTTATTGTTCATGTGGACAAATAAATTTCATTCAACGGTGAATTTAGTCATTCATATTGGGATCCTTGTGATATTGCATTTAATTGTCAAATTACATCTAGGGATGAGCATCAATTAGGTTAAATCGAATTAACCTACCGAACCGATATAATTCGAAAATTCTATTTGGTTAATTCGGAAATTCGATTTTTATTTTCAAAAAATTTGGTCAAATCGATTAAATCGATTCGGTTTCGATTTTTTATTTTAAAAAATCGGCTAACCGATTTAACCAAATTTTCAAAATAATTTATTTTTTAATATATTTATACATAGTTTAATAGAATTGGTCATGGCTTTGACTCATGGACTTGCACGATTCAAAACTTAGAAGCCCACAAGACCGGCCCACAACCTCAATCCCAATCCATAAATTGCAGAGACGATGACACCAGCCACAGTGCATCATTCTGTGTCTATTCTCTCCTTCATCTATGCTCTCGTTGTTGGTCATCACCCTTATTTCTTTATCTTTCATCTCTCAAAAATTTGATTTCTCTAAGGTGAGGTCCGATTAATTTTCCTGTAAAACAGTATTGTACCTTCCATTAATTCCCCAAACGTATGATTTTTCTCGTAAGCAATATGACTGATTTTTAGGCTGAGATTCAGATTTGTGATAAGAATTGCACAATTTTGATTGTGTGTTACTATTGGAAGTTATGTTCTTATATTGGATTTTTGTCGGATACAACTAAGTGCATAGTTTGTTTAGAAATTGGTAAAGCGTATGTTTTGGTCTATTAAGTTAATGAATCGGAGTCGTGCAAAGAATTGAGATACATACTTTGTTTTATATTATTATGGATGGTTTGGGTTTTTCTTTTGTTATATGGGCAAATATGATTTTCGAAAATTGTTAGTCGATTACTATGAGCCTTTCGATTATGTGAACTGTTATTTCGAATATTATTTCCTATTTCATCTTTTGTGCACATAACCATTGCCACACATATTTTCGAATATCCAAAACCTCTTTACACATCCTTTGTGCATTTATGGATTCGTATGACATTAATCAACGTTGTATTCTGCTACTTTGGTATTGGTTGAATTTTTGACAAGACCTTGTTTATATTTCACACTTATTGAAATTTTTCGTCAGTTCTAGAGCCACCTGTTGATGTGAGTAAGATTCACTTTGTCTTTTTTGGTAATATACTTATGTTGTGTGGCTGGAATCTGATTTTACCTTGAGACCATTGTCTCCCCTGATTGTTGACTTATGTGGACTTATCTCGACTGAAGTCGCACCGATTGCTCTTAATTGTGAGTGACAACGAGAGCAGAGATGAAGGAGAGAATAGAGATAGAATAATGCACTGTGGCTGGTGCCGCTGTAGCGACCCTACCCGGATCCGCTACCTAATCAGAGTTAAGAGCATAATTAAACATGCATTAAATAAATCGCTGCGGAAGACTTAAATAAAAACAGACCGGCAGAATACAACCGATTAAACCAATTCGATTTATACAACCAAATAGAATAAATAGCCTAAAGCCAAAACCTACAGCTAATCCTGCTGTCTTCACTGGTCACTGGCTACTCCAAGCTCCTGGTGCTCAATCCTACACCTACACCTGCCCCGTCGAATGAGGTGTCCAAATACATAGAAAAGACTGGACGTGAGCTCTAAGCTCAATACGAAAGCACTGGGTAAAACATACAAATATGATGCATGCAAATGATAGGATATCCATATCTGGGATAACTGTATATAACTGCTCAGTAATGGCGCCTAGGACATGAGTGGTATAATCCGGGGAGCAAACCCTGTGTACACTGCTCATTCCTATAGGACGTGGACCGTGTCCCCCAGATGCTAACTACCCATGAACCGTCAGTCACTGGGCACTAGACATCACCCGTCTAGACAGGGCTGAGCGGCCCTACATGGCTCATCTCAAAAGATGGACAGACACAATATGATATGCACATGCTGCATAATAATATGACACACAAATTCAACATATAAGCATGCAAAACCCGCTGGCTATCTCAGTCTGTACTTACGTACCTTTCTACAGGCAGTTCCTAGCAGTCCCACTCTAGGTTCCAAGCCTATCATCAACTCTACAATGCAAATACCCATTATTTAAGCTCTAAAAGCCTTAATTAAGTTATTGCATACTCCTAAATATTTTAAGGGGACCATAGCTATACCTGCGTTCGTCGTCAGCCCGCTGATGACAATTGCCTCAAAACTTAGGCACATCTTCGCCTCGACGTCGGGATCGCTATGCCACTTCCGGATTCCCAATAGGATGCCTAGAACTCCCTAGATTTGAGTTAGAAGGCCTAGGAATTGAGAGAGGAAAAGGAGAGGTGCGATTTGAAAATAAAATTTCGGACCTCTATTTATAGGCAAAGTTCGGGCCATCCGAACTCGACTTCGGATCCTCCGAACTGGTTCGGATCCCCCGTTCCTGACTTCGGAGCCTCCGTTCCTGTTCGGAGCCTCCGATCCTGTAGTGACCCTGCATGGTATCACCTACTAACTGGCAACTAATAGCATGCATTAAACTTAATACAGCAAAATAACTTAACAGAGTAAAACATGCGGAAACAAAACCATAATTTACATATCAGCTTAGTAACATAATCCAGGCTTAAATCTGTAGTGATACAACCAAATCGAAACCTTAAGCAGTAAACATTATACAGCTATATCGAATCCTGCTGTATACTAAAATCCTCAAGGCTCCTGCTCCCTAGTCCTGCCTTGAACTACCAGCTCCGTCCATCCAGGATATTCCGCTTGCATACGACTCTCAGTTTCCTAAGTTGCTTCTTCAACGCCTCGACGCTGCCACTGTACCATCACAAGTGGTATAGTCTTGTTCCGAAGAACTTTCTCCTTCCTATCTAGGATACAGATTGGTCGTTCAACAAAAGACAGATCTGGCTCTAGCTGAATATCAGTAGACTGAATCACATGAGATTCATCAGCTATGTACTGTCGAAGCAACGACACATGAAAAACATTATGTATACTGGAAAGATTTGGCGGTAAAGCCAAACGATATGCAACATCTCCGATCTTCTCCAGTATCTGGAAAGGTCCAATAAAACGAGGAGACAACTTGCCTTTCACGCCGAATCTCATCACCTTCCTGAAAGGTGATACTCGGAGAAACACATATTCACCAGGCTCAAAGTGAAGTGGCCTGCGATGAATATTAGCATAACTGGCTTGTCTATCTTGAGCAACTTTGATCCTATGCTTGATCAAATCTACCTTGTCTACAATCTGCTGCACCAATTCAGGACCCTCGACTTGTCGTTCCCCGACTTCATCCCAGAATAACGGAGTACGACACCGTCGACTGTACAATGCCTCGAAAGGTGCCATATTGATACTTCGATGATAACTGTTATTGTAGGCAAATTCGATCAAAGGTAACTGATCCTGCCAAGATAAGCCAAAATCCATGACAGAAGAACGTACCATATCCTCCAGCGTACGAATCGTCCGTTCTGACTGCCCGTCAGTCTCCGGATGATATGCAGTGCTCAAACTCAGAGTGGTATACCCAACGCCTCCTGAAAACTACCCCAAAAACATGAGGTAAATCGCGAGTCTCTATCACTGACTATGCTCACTGGAATCCCATGCAATCGCACTATCTCCTGGATGTATAAACATGCCATGCGATCATAAGAATACTCCCGGTTGTAAGGAATAAAGTGTGCTGATTTTGTCAAACGGTCAACGACAACCCAGATAGCATCACACTGACGTGACGTCATAGGCAAGTGGGTAACAAAGTCCATAGTCACGTGCTCCCACTTCCATTTGGGAATCTCAAGATTCTGTAGTAATCCACCTGGTCGTCGATGTTCAGCCTTGACCTGTTGACAAACCAAACATCTAGAAACAAATTGATACACACTCCTCTTCATCCCTTTCCACCAGAATCTAGTTCGCAAGTCCTTATACATTTTCATGCTTCCAGGATGAACTGATAATCGACTCCTGTGAGCTTGAGAAATAATATCGTTCCTGAGCTCCGCAACATTAAGTACAACCACTCGATTAGATAAGCACAATAAACCATCTGCCTGAAAATGGAATCCAGATGTATTAACTCCATTGGCTAGACGTGCCAAACGCTAAGTCTTAACATCAGATATCTGAGCATCTCTGATCCGAGAATACAATGCTGGCTCAGATAGAATAGTATATAATCGAATCCCATTTCTCCTTTTCTTGTGCTTGAGCGTAAAACTCAATGAACAACACTCTTGAACCATATGAGATACTTCACTAGTCTAAAGTGCAGAAAGTCTCACCTGCCGACTCAAGGCATCAGCAGTAAGATTGGCAGAACCTGGATGATATTTGATTTTACAATCATAATCCTTCAGAAGATCCATCCAGCGTCTCTGTCGCATATTCAACTCCGCCTGAGTGAATAAATAATTCAAACTCTTGTGATCCGTGAATATCTCAAATTTCTCGCCATAAAGATAATGCCTCCAGATCTTGAGCGCAAATACAATGGCGGCTAACTTGAGATCATTTACTGGATAATTACTCTCATGCGTCTTCAACTGTCGAGAAGCATAGGCAATAATATGTCCATGCTGTGTCAGAACACATCCTAACCCCTGACCAGAGGCATCAGTATAAACAACATAACCTCCTGATCCAAAAGGTAGAGCTAGCACAGGTACAGTAGTAAGACGTCCACGCAGCTCGTGAAATGACTCCTCACAATCCGAGGACCATATGAAGGCAACATCTTTCCTTGTAAGCTGAGTCAAAGGCCTGGACAACTGTGAAAAATTCTCGATGAACCGACGGTAATATCCAGCTAGACCCAAGAAACTACGAATCTCAGCAACTGTCGTCGGACGAGACCAGTTCAGCACTCCCTCTATCTTACTAGGATCAACAGATATCCCTTCATTAGAAATCACATGACCGAGAAACACTACCCGATCAAGCCAAAATTCACACTTGCTCAATTTTGCATACGGCTGCTTATCTCGTAACGTCTGTAAAATAATCCTCAAATGCTGTGCATGCTCATCCTTGTCATGAGAATAGACAAGAATGTCATCAATGAAGACGATGACAAATCTATCCAGATACTCTCGAAATATCTGATTCATCAGATTCATGAAGACTTCCGGTGCATTCGTTAAACCGAATGGCATCACCAGAAATTCATAATGCCCGTATCTGGTCCTAAAAGCAATCGTAGATATATCTGAGTCTCGTACCCGCATCTGGTGGTATCCAGATGTCAGATCTATCTTAGAATAAATAGAAGTACCCTGTAATTGATCGAACAGATCATTAATCCATGGCAAAGGATACTTATTCTTGATGGTGACACGATTCAACTGCCTGTAATCAATACATAATTGCATCGATCCATCCTTTTTCTTGACAAATAAAACAGGTGCTTCCCACGGAGAAACACTCGGATGAATATATCCCTTATCAAGAAGATCTTGTAACTGCTGTTTCAATTCCCTCATCTCTGAAGGTGCCAGACGATAAGGCGCTCGGGATATAGGCGTAGTTCCTGATACTAAATCAATACCAAATTCAACCTCTCGCACCGGAGGAAAACCAGGAATCTCATCAGGGAATACATCAGGAAACTCGCTGACAACCGGTAACTGATCAATACCCGTACTACTCATGGACATATCAATTGCATAGATGAGGTAGCCCTCCCCACCTGACTCCAAGACATGACATGCCTTCAGAGCCGAAACAAGTGGCATCGGAGGTCGCGCACCCTCACCATAAAAATACCAGCTATCACCCTTAACCGGATGAAACTTTACCAGACGCTGATAACAATCCACAGTAGCGTGATACAAAGTCAGCATATCTATTCCCAAGATACAGTCAAAATCTGCCATCGCTAATATCATCAAATTAGATGCTAACACATTACCCTCAAACTCCAGAAGGCTACCCATCACTAGACGCTTAGTTACTATCTCTTGCTCCAACGGAGTAGATACAACTAAATCCATATCTAATGATACATAAGGTAATCTATGTCTCTTAACAAAGCGACTAGAAATAAAGGAATGCGATGCTCCAGTATCAATTAATACAAGTGCAGGAATACCACATAACAGAAAGATACCTGCCAACATGCGATCGCTTCCCTCAGTAGCCTGCTCCTGAGATAGAGCAAACACCTGCCCTTGAGTCTTGGGACGATATCCAGAATAACTCTGTGGTGCTGGCTGCTGACATGGAACAATAGAAGCCTGAGATCCAACCTGTGATCCCGATCCACTAGCAGAACCCATGCGCAGAGGACAATCTCTCCACAGATGTCCCTGCTGACCGCAAATATAACAAGCACCAGTAGCTCTCCGACATGAAGCTGCAGGATGCTTCCCTCCACAATGGCTACAAAATTCCTCCTTCTTCTTTTTCTTTCCGAAACGGAATGTACCTCATGAACCATGAGAACCAGACAAAGTACTAGGGGTAGAAGAAGACGTAGGTCCAGATTGCACAACAGATTGAGCTCGAGGCTCAAAAGATCCACTAGGCTGTCCTGGCATCATCAACTGTGCCCGCCTGTTGCTAGTCTCCACAAGACGGCAACGGTTCACCAAAGTCTCAATAGATACCGAGTCATCACAGACGACAACCTGTGAGTAGATATCTTGGTTCAAACCTTGTAGAAAGATATCATACTTCGACGTATCACTCTCATTGATATGAGGACTGAAAGGTAGCAGATCAAGAAATCGTTGCTGATATTGATCAATAGTCATTGATCCTTGCCTCAGAGTAAGCAACTCCATCGATCGTGCTTGGCGAACAGCCGGAGGAAAATACAATTTTTGGAATTCCCGACAGAAATCCCCCCAAGTCACCTGTCCTCTCTCAGTACGTGCCTGAGCAGCTTTGGCATCCCACCAAAAACGTGCTCGATCCTCTAGAACAAATTCTAGAACTTCCAATTTCTGATCCTCAGTACAATCGAAAGCACGAAAAGTACTCTCGAGTTTAGACATCCAACTCCTCGCCTGTTCAGGATTCTCGCCTCCCACCAAAGGTTTCGGTCCTACTTGCATGAACTTATTGATAGAGTAGCGATGTCTACCCTCATGATGACGATGTTGATCATCATGATGGCGGTGACGATGATGATGACCACCTCCCTGGCCAACACTACCGTGACTCTCGTCAGCCATATCCTGAAAAGAATTGCACATTAAAATCCCAAATGCGCAAGAATTACTCAAGACTAAATCCCAAGTACTAATCCCAAAATCTAAGCATTCTCTGATATCAAAAATGTAGTGACCCTGCATGGTATCACCTACTAACTGGCAACTAATAGCATGCATTAAACTTAATACAGCAAAATAACTTAACAGAGTAAAACATGCGGAAACAAAACCATAATTTACATATCAGCTTAGTAACATAATCCAGGCTTAAATCTGTAGTGATACAACCAAATCGAAACCTTAAACAGTAAACATTATACAGCTATATCGAATCCTGTTGTATACTAAAATCCTCAAGGCTCCTGCTCCCTAGTCCTGCCTTGAACTACCAGCTCCATCCATCCTGCGACCTGCCCCATGGAATAGGGTGTCCAAGATAACAACTAGGACGTGAGCACTAACGCCCAGTACATAGACATGAGTAAACATATGTATATAATGCATGCAACATGATGACTGGTACAGGGTCATCTGAAAAATCATGCTCAGAACCGGCGCCACATGAGTGCTGCCACCGCACGGATCAACCTCTGGATGCAACCACACTTGTCTAGTACACCAGAGTAGACAGACATAAATGCCCCCGCCGTCGCGGTACTCTCAGTGAAAGACTATCGAGTATAGAGCTGAGCGGCTCTATAGTCATGTATAACAAGGTATATGATCAACGTGTATATGCACATGACATATGAATATAGAAAGCGGTAAATCATATATCATGCCATATAATAATTCCAAATAAATGCAACATATAAACATGTATACTCGCTGATAATCTCAGTCAATGTGTACGTATCTCTAGGCTAGTTCAAGTATAATAGGATCCTAGGTTCCAAGCCTATATTCAAAAGTTCACCGTATCACTACATAAATTCTATAAGTCTTAACTAAGCTAATAAGTACTCCCAAAACTTAAATAGATTTCCGGACCATACCTTCGTCCGTAGTTAGCCCTTTGGAGTCGCTAGTCCCGGATGACTATAACCATACCTTAGTTATTTCAGAACCTCTATTATAACCGATAGGGCCCTCAAGTGTATATCTCACACTATATAACTGAAGAAAGAAACTCGGGAATTCGTATTTAGAAATGAATCTGAGAAGCCCTATTTATAGGCAAAATTTCCGGCCAGGATCGGAACTTCCGATTTCAGGATCGAAGCTTCCGATCCAGCTCACTGCGTGCATGTGTGACACGTCGGGATCGGAACTTCCTATCGGGCGATCGGAGCTTCCGATCTGCTCTACGTTCAACACTTGTCAAAACTCGTGGTTGAGTCATTGAGCATTGCTGGCAGCTGGAGATCGGAACTTCCGTTCCAGGATCGGAGCTTCCGATCTTTGTGCTTCCGATGAGGTTCCGAAGTGGCTGGGATCGGAGCTTCCGATCCGGCCCAAAGTCAAAAGACCAAATTCTCTTCCGAAGTCTAATAACACTCCGAAATTGATTAATTACCAACCCTTAATCATGTTTAACATATTATTATCTTAAAATGAGTTCTGGGTTACTACAGATCCTGACTTCGGATCCTCCGAAGTCCCATCAATGATGTCACCCATGATGCATTATCTTCGGAGCCTCCGAACCCTCGGAACCTTCCGACCATTTTCGAGTGTCCTGAATCCATTTTTGGACTTCGTTAACCCATTTGGAATTTCCTTAATCATGTTTTACTTAATCTAAACATGATTACACGATTAATTATTCATTAATCATTAATTCTGGATACGGGTCACTACATTCTCCCCCCCTTAAAAGATTTCATCCTCGAAATCTAAGGTAATACCTCGAGAACGTACAAGAAATTCTTGCTCGAGTGTCTGGTCGAAATATCCTTCGACACACTCAGACTCCCGTCGAATTCTCTATAAGCTCCATTAATGCTTAATCGCATTAATATTCTTTCACTGAATATTACTGCGCTACTGGTCGACAGTCGAACTTCCCTAGCGCTAGCGTATTGTAACACTGATACATCTTTCACTCGAACCACGATCTTCCTGACCACGAAGGATACAATACCCGCTTGATCAAGATTATCGTCTCAAAGGAAATCTTATATTGACGAAGACCAAGTCATAACCTGACTGGTTTTACTGCATTCGTCGAATTACTTATCGAATCTAACCATCTAATGGTTTCAAAATTTCTCGGTGTCCAACACCTCTAGTGAAGAAAACACTAATCCCAACATTGTGCTGACACATTCTAACATGAATCTCGCTTTAAGATAATCCAGTTGACTCAAGTCTATACTTGTTAGAACCTAATGGGGGGGGGGGGGGATTTAGGTTCTATTGACAACTTTAGCAATTTAAAGCGATTATGCAAATACGCAAGCGGAAGACTTAAAGCAATTAATAATAAGTGCGGTAAATAAATGCGTAATGTAAATAAAGCAGTAAAAGGGATAAGAGATGTTTATGGAAGTTCGACGATAAATCGTCTACGTCTCCCCTTCTTGGTTAAGATCGATTAACCAAGGATCCACTAGCACTTCGAACGACTTGGCTTTGATGGTGTGAGACCTTGATTCTAATCATCTAACCTCACCAAAGAAGACATAAAATTAATCTAGTACAATTGGCGACGCAAAAACAGACATTTGGCGAAGCAAAATCACGTCGCGAAACAACAAAATTTTTTTTTTTTCGAACAATAGGCGCGGGCGCGCCGGAATTTTGCAAAATGCAAAATTCCAAGCCCAGGGAAGGCGCGGGCGCGCCTCAAGTCGCGCGGGCGCGCTGCCCCTTCGACCTGCACTGAAAAACACTCCCAAAAAGTAAAACTAAAACTTGGGAAAGTGTATAACCATCAGCCAACTAAATCATAGGCATGCATAGATATGCCAAACTGTCAAAATGCAATACATGAAGTTCTAGAGTTGTACAATAATCAATCTAGTAGAACAAGCATCACTTCTAAGTTCCAAAATCAAAATACAAACCGAGTTCGAAAACAAAAGCAACTCCTACAACAACGAAGCCTCACTCTATCAACTCGACCACCTAGTCATGCAGCTCTTGACTCGATCCTGCCCCACCTGCCGTCAAGTACACATACAAACAAAACGACAGCCGGATAATTCGGTGAGAATATAATTCCCAGTAAAAGAGACAAATCAAGAAATTCCAAATAATATATCAAATCATGTTATATAAAACAACGAGTCAATCAATTCAGAAAGGCATATCAGCACTCAACTCGAAATGCATTAAAATGCAATGCATGACTTCAAAACTCGGGATTATCTAATAGGATAATTGAATATCATTTGGTACTCGGTTGGGATCCCAGGGTCAAGTTTTCACGATCAACTCACCGACACACCCATTCGGGGTGGATGACGCTCAACTCAGACCCCCAGACTTTAGAGCAACTATAAGATGTATTCTAGCAATTGGAAAAACTCGAAATCCAAAGCCACTTCAATATAGCTCCCTAAATCGTCTAAGTTCAAAACGAATTGAATCTTCGGCTCAAGATGTATGCAAGTGCAATTAAATTCATTCAAGTTAAAATCAAATAATCCAAAAAAAAGCATACAAGTATGTGATTTCTTTTGGGCACTCGAATTAAATCAAATTCGAGTTAATCGTCCCATTCATTCAATCGTCGTCTTCTTACCTTTTCAAGTTCGTCGGGGATTCAAATCTGAAAATAACAACGAACTCAAATAAACAATCAATCGAATCAAAACAATCGAAACAAAGAAACTCAATCAATATACCGTCTTCAATTCTTGATCGATTCAACTTCCAAGTTCGATCCAAACCCGAATCTTTCAACTCAAATCTGAAAATATGAAATACGGATTTGATATAAATCTTCTAACTCAAAAAAACCCGGAAATCAAACCGAATAATAATACCGATAATCCAAAACTCGATTTCGACGGCATAACGTCTATAAACGGTCAATCCAAAAATCAACAAACATCATCAAACAACTCAAACTATCTCATATCATCCTCCAATCCTTCAAAACACAAAAAATCTCAACAATATCCCAAGACCCATTTTCGAAAATATGCTCCAAAAATCATATAAAATTCAAACTTCGTTCTTTTTCCGAACCGACTTCGAATACACGATCTATGCTAGCTCAAGCACAACATACTCGAAGATTATCAAATTCTAACAACCCAACAAAATTCAAAGTTCGTGGATCATAACAATACTTACGTCAGAATGAAGCCCTCGTTGCGGTGATCGTGAAACTCAACTCGGAATCAAAATCTGACGGTCGGATCGTGCGAATCGGACGAAAGAAAAGCTTGAAGAAATCGGTCATGGCTTCTCGGTTCTGTACGTGCGAAAGGAGAAGGAAATGAGAGGGAGGAGTGAAGTGATGGAGGAGGCAAGTTTCAAGGATAATAATAATATAAGTCAAGCTTTGACTTGGTCTATTTCACAATTGCAACTCGGTCCCTGAATTATCAATTTATATCGATTCAATCTCGGCTCAATTAATTCCCATCAATTCAATTCTAATAATTAAATAAATTCCACAAATCCCAAAATAATTAATTTCAGGGTCTTACAATTCTCCCCCTCTAAGAATCGATTTCGTCCTCGAAGTCAAAGCAGTTCTATCTCAGAAAACAAGATACAGTTCGAAGACTGCTAAAATAATTCTTCTCTCAAAACAACTCTGAATTCGCGGTTCTAATCAACTCCGCTTCTTGAACCGTTTCTTCAAATCCGAATCGTCTCAACTGCATAAACTCAAACTGAATCGGTCTCGCTAAAGAGCTGATACTCAGTTCGGTCAATTCCGAATCGGTCGTCTCAACAAAGTTGGCGACTCATCAATTCTAGTCTCAACCTCAAAGAAAATCTGTGAATTTGACAACAAAAGATGTGAAGCATGTCGAGAAATCCCGAAGAATACGGAAAAACAAATTAGTGGAAAACAAGGAGAACTGAAGGAGTAAAAGTCGGTAGGCGAGATCGCCTATCCCTTCTAGAATCTCAAAGGAACCCGCGAGTTCATCGAGACAGTTCTCTCTCTTATCATAACTGCCACAGCCTCGAAACTGAGGAATCTTCTGAATTACTCGGCCTCCCTGAACATAAGTACAGAGGTCTGCGTCGGAATTGGAATACTTCGTACATCCTTCTTCTCAAGTCGTCGTCTTCATAGACAGGAATTCTCCATCCGTCTATCAAACTTTGAATCAAATCCGATCCCAAGTCAGAGAACTCAGAAAATCATCCCAATTCAACTGGGATTCTCATTCCTTCTCGTACAACGGATTGGAAAAATTGATATCAATATATTTGTCTGATAACTGTTGTACAAAAACTTCGCAAAAGATGAGAAAACCATCCAGCTAGTGCCAAAATCAATTACTACAGCTCAACATATCCTCTTAAGGTCTATATCGCTTATTCTTGGCTGTCCATCGTTCTGAGAATAATAACTAAACTCAATTATAATCCAATAATTAAAGTCTCTTAAAGGCTGAGTTCAAGGTGAGAGTTAACTCAAAATCTCATTCTGAAAGGACAGATTTTGAATAGTCAACTATCTGAAAATTCTCCTGACAACAATCCCAATCATATCGTCGTGTCTGGAATCCATTCTGTACGAAAACGAAAGCAGACTACAATTATATCTCGGTTACAATCAGATAGCATCTCCAATTTAGACAGTTCTATACCTTCGACCACAAGCCGAACACTCCCAATTCTATTCCGCACAGGTAAACTGCGACAGAGCAAAACAATCTGACATTCTTTCTGACCAACTTCTCAACATCGAGTCGAGTCTGGAATTCATTTTGTCTCGAAAAACAGTAGCAGATTCTGCAATCGGTCTAATAAAACGCAGATAGATTCAAATTTCCAGACTGGTCAATAGCTTCAGAAAGGTATTCGTCGAAAAGTAATCTTCTTTTCAATCTGACAATTAACTGTACCACAGATAGTCGGTTCCTTCTCTCTATCAGCTATTAAAATTGGACAGACTAGAAATTGCGAAATCATACTTCGAACCTCGTTCTTCATCTGTTACTATAAAGGTCGATTCCTCAATCCTCTGAATATCTTTCGGTCGTCTGAAAGAATAATGAATAAGTGCGAAGTGTCAATCTCAAGGTACTCTATCTCAATCAAAATCTCTGGCACGATAAAGCAATTACTCAAAACTTGAGGTATCGTCACTGTCCCGATACTCAGACTGTGCCCAGTTCTGACTCTTCTTCATTAAATTCTCCAATTCGATCTATTTCTGCACTATCTCCATCATCTAATTAAATTCTGGCTCAGTTCGGATAAGAGAATTCTGATATACTTCCTATCTGTTCCAGACTCTAAATCAGAAATGCAACATTCATCGGTCGGCGAAGTCAAGTATAGTAGATAAAATAAGAACAGATTCCCCGGCTCAAGAGAATAACGGTAGTAGATAAAATAATAATAGATCATTCTGTTCAAACCTCAGTCGCTGCATCGTATTACTTTGGATCATAATAAAATTCACCATCGGATTCTTCATCATATCCAATCTTCTCCTCAATCTCAAAATCAGTTCGGTTGCGAAACTCATACTCTGACTTCTCAGTTCAGAAAAGACTTCGAAAATTTCACTGGAGATAGAGATGTCCGATCCAACAAACAATAAGATTACTGCCAATTCAATATCATGAATAGGATGTTGAGTCTCATACTGCTTCAGATGTTACTATGACTGAGCTATCACAGACTTCCTCTGAATAAAAATACCTCCAGAATCTGGATAAGAAGATGCAATGCACTGAAGATTATCAGTACAGAGGAAAATAAGAAAATACAGATGTCGGTTTGGTTTCAATCAAAACAGCTTCGGTCTGGCAATGATCACAGAAATTCCAGATCTAAAATTAATATAATCGAGGAAAGGACATCTCGATACAATCAAAATTCAAACTTCAATAGTGTAGCATGCAACGTCTCGGCACGCAATTCTGTAAGACCATCCTCCAATACTCTGTATGATCAGTACTATTCTTCGAACAAAACCGAAAAGATCGATAAGAATTTTTAATTCCATCTAACTAACTCTGATAGATTCAATTCAAAAGATCTACAATACTGTAGACGAGTTTCACTACAAACGGTATGACCAAACTCCAAAGCAGTCATACCTCGATCCAAGTTCAGTCTTCAATACTTCTTTCTATCCAACTCTCAGCTGATGATGTCTGATCTCAAGTCATTGCTGAATCTAACCTCATGACTCAGAGGTAATCCAGAAATATCATCTGGATGATAACAGCAACTCTCTAACCACTGGTTTATCAACCAATTCAGGCTAGATTCTAGGACATCAGCGGAGGATTTCCGTTCGTCTATTGACTCGGATCTGAATCTGTCAACTTCCTATAACAATCCACAGTAGTCCTGTACTGAATAAAGCAACTAACAGACAGTCAAATTACAATCTGATAACTGAAGTACGATACTACTTAGTTACAATCAAATCAAAATCTCAATCAAATCAGAATCTGAAATACAATACTGTTCGGTTCTAACTCATCCCATCAATTCAAAGAATTGCGAATACTGACAATCAAATTTCAACAAACTGGGATGCATCAATAAATATCAATCAGAAGAAAGATAAGGTGCGTAACCGATCATATCAGAAAAGAATAGCAACCATACTCCATTGATTCCTGCAGTCGTCATCGGTGAAATCTAAATCTGATCCTCGATAAGAGTACAACTGGAATCTGTTGCCTTGAAGATTGGTTCGTCATAAGGTTGATTTCTCCAAAATTCTGTCATTGCGGCCGAAAGGAACAACTGGAACGGCTAGAATCTCTGTCGGAGTTAAAGACACAAGGAATTCCCCTTCGGAGATATTTCAATAAAATCAAGATGACGAACTCTGGCATAGTGTCCGGGCTGATGACAGACCTAACAACATCTTCTGATCTCCAGGCACTGCTTACTGATCTCATAAACTGCTTTCTCTTCGATTAAAGATGATTTCTAAGTCCCTCTAACTCTACTCAAACGGTGAAAAGAATCTGTCGAAGAAATTTGGATGAAGGCGGATTCCAAAAAGTGATCGAACCTTGATTCCCTAATGCTCTCTTCTCCAATTTCTATCAACTTTTATCGATCCTCTAAGTTGGTACCACACTAACCGAATTCTCCGGTCGTCTGTGTAGTTTGGAGAATCACACAACTGATCGATCCCTTCTGTTCAACTTCTGCATCCAACAGCATTCTCGGTACTCTTCAAAATCGGTAATCTAAACGACTAAAACCTTCTCGGTAGGACTCCCATCGTTGTCAGAGTAACATCTATCAGTGCATTAGTGGTACGATCTAGATCAGTCGAAGGAGTTACTGCTGGTTGTCGTCTGCTAAAATTCTTCAGGAGACAATTCTGATATTCAGGATGAAAAGGATACCAAAACTCCATCTCAAAATTCGGTGTTTCACATCTCTGTCCTAAAAGTTCGTTCTACTACCAATCACTGAATTTCGGATCTCAATTCGAATTCTAATTCTCATCGCAAACAATCTCTGATCTGCTAGCTCAAGCAGATGGTGGAACTCGGATCCGAAATTTAAAAAAATACAGTTTATATTTCAAGTAATTCATGCTTTAAAATTTAAATCACATAATCATGTAATTCCAAGTAACTCATAAATAATAAAGCATGCTCTCAATCAAATCAAGTAATCGTGATTCGAAATTTAAATCACAACTCATGTAATTCAATTAATTCAAGAATTAATAAATCATGCTGCACGTATTTAAATAATCAATTACATGCAAGAATTCAATTCATGCGGACTCGATCTACCCCGCTCACTCTAATTCAATTCCAAGAATCTTATCGCTCTGATACCACTTAATGCGAGACCTCGATTCTAATCATCTAACCTCGCCAAAGAAGACATAAAATTAATCTAGTACAATTGGCGACGCAAAAATAGACATTTGGCGACGCAAAATCACGTCGCGAAACAACAAAATTTTATTTATTATTTTTTTTGAACAAATGGCGCGGGCGCGCCGGAATTTTGCAAAATGCGAAATTCCAAGCCCAGGGAAGGCGCGGGCGCGCTGCCCCTTCGACCTGCACTGAAAAACACTCCCAAAAATTAAAACTAAAACTTGGGAAAGTGTATAACCATCAACCAACTAAATCATAGGCATGCATAGATATGCCAAACTGTCAAAATGCAATACATGAAGTTCTAGAGTTGTACAATAATCAATCTAGTAGAACAAGCATCACTTCTAAGTTCCAAAATCAAAATACAAACCGAGTTCGAAAACAAAATCAACTCCTACAACAACGGAGCCTCACTCTATCAACTCGACCACATAGTCATGCAGCTCTTGACTCGATCCTGCCTCACCTGCCGTCAAGTACACATACAAACAAAACGACAGCCGGATAATTCGATGAGAATATAATTCCCAGTAAAAGAGACAAATCAAGAAATTCCAAATAATATATCAAATCATGTTATATAAAACAACGACTCAATCAATTCAGAAAGGCATATCAGCACTCAACTCGAAATGCATTAAAATGCAATGCATGACTTCAAAACTCGGGATTATCTAATCGGATAATCGAATATCATTCGGTACTCGGTTGGGATCCCAGGGTCAAGTTTTCACGATCAACTCACCGACACACCCATTCGGGGTGGATGACGCTCAACTCAGACCCCCAGACTTTAGAGCAACTATAAGAAGTATTCTAGCAATTGGAAAAACTCGAAATCCAAAGCCACTTCAATATAGCTCCCTAAATCGTCTAAGTTCAAAACGAATCGAATCTTCGGCTCAAGATGTATGCAAGTGCAATTAAATTCATTCAAGTTAAAATCAAATAATCCAAAAAAAAACATACAAGTATGTGATTTCTTTTGGGCACTCGAATTAAATCAAATTCGAGTTAATCGTCCCATTCATTCAATCGTCGTCTTCTTACCTTTTCAAGTTCGTCGGGGATTCAAATCTAAAAATAGCAACGAACTCAAATAAACAATCAATCGAATCAAAACAATCGAAACAAAGAAACTCAATCAATATACCGTCTTCAATTCTCGATCGATTCAACTTCCAAGTTCGATCCAAACCCGAATCTTTCAACTCAAATCTGAAAATATGAAATACGGATTCGATATAAATCTTCTAACTCAAACAAACCCGGAAATCAAACCGAATAATAATACCGATAATCCAAAACTCAATTTCGACGGCATAACGACTATAAACGGTCAATCCAAAAATCAACAAATATCATCAAACAACTCAAACTATCTCATATCACCCTCCAATCCTTCAAAACACAACAAATCTCAACAATATCCCAAGACCCATTTTCGAAAATATGCTCCAAAAATCATATAAAATTCAAACTTCGTTCTTTTTCCGAACCGACTTCGAATACACGATCTATGCTAGCTCAAGCACAACATACTCGAAGATTATCAAATTCTAACAACCCAACAAAATTCAAAGTTCGTGGATCGTAACAATACTTACGTCAGAATGAAGCTCTCGTTGCGGTGATCGTGAAACTCAACTCGGAATCAAAATCTAACGGTCGGATCGTGCGAATCGGACGGAAGAAAAGCTTGAAGAAATCGGTCATGGCTTCTCGGTTCTGTACGTGCGAAAGGAGAAGGAAAGGAGAGGGAGGAGTGAAGTGATGGAGGAGGCAAGTTGCAAGGATAATAATAATATAAGTCAAGCTTTGACTTGGTCTATTTTACAATTGCAACTCGGTCCCTGAATTATCAATTTAAATCGATTCAATATCGGCTCAATTAATTCCCATCAATTCAATTCTAATAATTAAATAAATTCCACAAATCCCAAAATAATTAATTTCAGGGCCTTACAGATGGCTTCAAGGATAGCCTTACAACTTGACACGATCACCACGCTGATACAACTCAACACTTGGCCTTAAGGGCTCCAAGGATAACCACAACACTCGTAAATACACTTGACTTCACACACAAGTGTTTACAATAACCGAGCAACCAACTCACGAATGAATATACAAACAACCCTCGATTTTGAATATATATCTCACAAATATTTCTTTTAACTCTTGTAGGAGAGGAACTTGCTTGCAAAGAGAGTTGAGAGTGAATTGGTGAGTTGAGAAAGCTTCAAATGACATGTATTTATAGGTGCCAATACGAACAGGTTCGGGTCGTCCGAACGGGCCTTCGGGTCGTCCGAACCTTGTCTGATTGAAATTCAAATTCTTACGGCTGGTGAACTGTTCGGGTGGTCCGAAGTCATCTTCGGGTCGTCCGAACCGCGGCATTAAATTCATTCCGGCAAATTTTCTTTCGACAAAATCTTCATGGCCATAAAGGAGTTCGGGTCGTCCGAACATGTCTTCGGGTCGTCCAAAGTAGTCATTTCGTGGCCTCCGAGAGTGCCTCCAATCTTTATTTAATTCCTGGAAAATCTTCGGGTCGTCCGAACTCACTTCGGATCGTCCGAAGTATTCTTCGAAGTCTCCGAACTTGTCCTCCGATCTTTATTAAATTCTGGAAATACTTCGGAGCATCCGAAGTTGTCTTCGGGTCGTCCGAACCTGGACAGATTCAAACTTTTGAATTTTTATTCCCAATTTTTGATTATCGGTTCTTGCTTCAATATAGTCTATACTCAAAAATATTATTACCTGCAAATTTCTCACTTTAAACTGTTAGTAACGATTAACCGAGTTTTGTAATCATCAAAACAATTTAATTATGAGAATTGTTAATGCATTAAAAACATTAATCTCATTACACGAGATTTGTATGCGTTTAAGGCGTAACAATCTTCCCCTTTTTGATGATCACAAAACTTGGTTAAATAGGATAAATAAAATAAGGCAATAATATAATTAAACAAATTTACTCAAATATTGTTTAAGCTATAATAATTAAGACTCCCCCTCAATTTAATGAATAATTATTTAACCAAATTAATTCTCCCCTTTTTGCGATAATCAAAAAGCAATTAAAAGACGAGAAAATTAAATTACACAATAATTTCATTAAACTAATTTAGAAATTTTTACATTAAAAGCATAAACAAGTACAACTTAAAATGCAAAAATAAAATCTAAGAGTCATCATCGTGCTGCGGCGGAGGATAGCGAGAGAAAAAGTCATCGAAGCGAGTCTCCAGCGAGGCAACTCTCATAGTCAATGCATCCATAGAGGCAGTAGAAGATGCAAAGTGGCTGGCTAGATTCCCTTCAATGCACTGAAGAGTCTCGAAAAGACGATCAGAGGAGCGGGGGTCGCATGAACTTCGGGTAGCTCAAATGGAAGCTCGCCAAGATTTCTTGGAAAAGTATGAAAACCAGAAGAAGAAGGTCCTCCTTCTTCGGCAGGCGGCCCATTGGGAAAACCCTTAGCTTGAGAAGTGGGTGAAAGACTCGAATAAGGGAGTGATTTGTCCGGAAGATATTTTTTAAATGCACGAGTTAGGTCATTAACCCAACAAGAAAGGACAGGATTTCAAGATAGTTCCATCTTGGTAATCGAAGAATGGTTGAAAGTGTGGAAATCAGAGATGGGAAGAGCATTTGGGTCATCAAAAGAGATGTCAAAATGAGTCAAAATGCGGTTGATGACACGAGCAAAAGGTAGAGAAACTTTCCTCGTGGCTTTAGCCGCATTATTCATAGCCTGCATAATGAATCGAGGAAGGTTGAAAGGACGGGAAGAGACAATATGGTAGAGAACATAAAGATCAAGATATTTGCAGGTGGATGAGTCTCCACTGCGCGGAATGATGGAAGTAGTGATCAATTTCTGAATGATTTGGTAGTCGGGACGAAGTTGTTTCAAAGAAAGACGATCTTCGACAACAGTGGCTGGACGACCAAGAATGGTAGAAAGAACCTCATCTCGATCAAAAGTAGAATCATCAGTGGGCCATCCCTGACTGAAATAGTTGCTGGGTCCCAGCAAAGGAAGATCAAACCACTCGGCAAAGTTGGAGACAGAAAAGCGAATATGCCGACCCTGGACAATCATGGCGATATGAAGCTCCTCGCCAAGTTCGAGTTCCAGGTTGGCGTAGAACTCGTAAAGTAACCCTGGAAAGATGGCATCCGGAATGGAAGGCTGGAAAAAGAATTCCCAATGCTGGGCAGCAATGAGAGGCAATAAAAGCAGATGTGATGTCACAAGATAGGTGACATCGAGAATACGACCGGGTAAAATCGGTCGAGTGGGATAATCCTCAGGGATAGGACGAGAAATAGCCGGTAAATTTGGATCATGGATAGGGATTGGGCGGCTAGAGCTAGCTTGATCATGACGGCATTTGGCAGGCATTTTTTTAGGCTAGATTTCGGATGAGAGAGGAGAAAAGAAAGTTTTTAAGGGTGAAGAAATCGGATGGCCCGAGGGGGTATATATAGCAGAGGGTTCGGACGATCCGAACTGGGTTCGGACTGTCCGAACCTGATTATCGAGGAGATAAGATTGACAGTCTATAATTCAAGTTTGGAGGACCCGAAGTACATTTGGATGGTCCGAACAGTACATTTTTAAGTTCGTGACATCCGAAGTTCTTCGGAGGGCCCGAAGCTGAGGCGGTCAAAATTCAAAGTTTTACCGCCCATAGTTCGGACGATCCGAAGCTTGGTTCGGAGGGCCCGAACTGGCTAATCAGGAGGGAATTTTGAAAGTCCTGAATTGAATGGGCGCTAGGCAGTTCGGACGATCCGAACTATGGTTCGGGTGGTCCGAACCAGCCGAAGTTTCAAAAATTCAAAAAATGACCCTTAAATTAAATTTTGCAATTTTTAGTATTAAATCAAATAATTCACATAAAATGTGAGCCTTTTAATTTTGAATAAATATAATTGATTTATATTATCCAAAATTAATTTGCTCGATTTTAATATTAAGCTCCCCCTTAATATGACATTAAATTTATTTATGTTCGTAAGTGTTTACAACTCAATCATGCCAAGTTCACCACGCAAACGAATAAAATTATTTTCATCTAGTGGTTTTGTAAAAATATCGGCAATTTGATTTGACGTGTCAACATATTGAAGTTCAACTTCATTTCGTTCGATGTGATCACGAATAAAATGATGACGAATGTCAATATGTTTGATGCGCGAATGTTGAATCGGATTCTTTGTAAGACAAATGACGCTAGTGTTGTCACAGAAAATAGGGATTTTTGAAAAAGAGACACCATAGTCGAGCAATTGATGCTTCATCCAAAGAATTTGCGCACAACAACTACCGACAGCCATATATTCGGCTTCGATCGTTGACAACGCAACACAGTTTTGCTTTTTGAAAAACCAAGAAACTAAACAGTTTCCTAAAAAGAAACAGGTTCCACTAGTGCTTTTTCGGTCCACCTTATAAGCACCAAATTCGGCATCACAGTAAGCTTTTAAATCAAAGAAATAATTTTTCGAATACCACAAGCCGAGATTTGGAGTATTTGAAAGATATTTGAAAATGCGTTTTAAGGCGAACAAATGTGATTCCTTTGGACATGATTGAAATCGTGCACACAAGCAAACACTAAACATAATGTCCGGTCTACTAGCAGTAGCATATAATAAGGAGCCAATCATACTACGAAAGGAAGATTGATCTACAGTTTTACCATTTTCATCCTTGTCGAGTCTGATTGCTGTGCTCATCGGTGTGGATGATGATTTTGTGTTCTCCATCCCAAACTTCTTTAGAATATCCTTGATGTATTTGCTTTGGTTCACAAAGAACCCATCCTTGCACTGTTTGATTTGTAATCCGAGGAAATAGTTAAGTTTCCCCATCATACTCATCTCGAAGTGTTCCTGCATCAACTTAGAGAATTCTTGACAAAGAGTTTCATTAGTAGAACCAAAAATTATATCATCAACATAGATTTGCACAATTAATAAATCATCTTTGACATTCTTGGTAAATAAAGTAATGTCGATCTTTCCTCTTGAAAAACCATTTGAAAGCAAGAAAGTAGACAATTTATCGTACCAAGCTCTAGGAGCTTGTTTCAATCCATACAAGGCTATGTTAAGTCTAAACACATGATCAGGCAAAGCAGTATTAACAAAGCCATCAGGTTGTTCAATGTAAACCTCCTCTTTCAATTTACCATTAAGAAATGCACTCTTGACATCCATTTGAAATAACTTGAAATTTTTAGAGCAAGAAAAAGCAAGTAGCATGCGAATAAATTCTAGTCTAGCAACAGGCGCATAAGTTTCTTCATAATCTATGTCTTCTTCTTGACTATATCCTTTAGCTACAAGCCTAGCTTTATTTCTAGTGATAGTACCATGCTCGTCAAGTTTATTCCTAAACACCCATTTAGTACCAATGATAGATCTATCATGCAATCTAGGAACAAGATTCCAAACATTATTACGTCTAAACTCATTCAACTCATCTTGCATAGCAATAATCCAGGAATCATCTAATAAAGCATCATCAATACACTTAGGTTCAACATGCGAAACAAAAGCAAGATGATTGCAAATATTATTAAGAGAAGAACGAGTGGTTACTCCCTTTGAAGGACTTCCAATGATAAGATCTATAGGATGATCTTTGTGAAGCGTCCAATCCTTTGAAAGTGGTGTTTCCTCAACAGAAACATCTAAATCATTTAGACTTGATGAAGCCATCTCTTTTTCGAGTAATTCTACATCATCATTATTAGTGCAAGAGACTATTGACATAGATTCATCAAATACAACATGCATAGATTCTTCAACAAGTAAAGTACGTTTATTAAAAACTCTAAAAGCCTTACTTGTTGTGGAATACCCAAGAAAAATACCTTTGTCGGATTTGGCAGCAAATTTGCCAAGGTTGTCCTTACCGTTATTATGTATATAGCATTTGGAACCGAAAGCCTGAAAGTATGAAATGTTAGGCTTTCTCCCTCTCCATAATTCATATGGAGTTTTCTTGAGAATTGGCCTTATTGATACACGATTAATGATGTAACAAGCAGTGTTCATTGTTTCAGCCCAAAAATATTTTGGTAGAGAATGCTCGCATATCATGGTCCTTGCAATCTCCACAAGTGTCCTATTTTTCCTCTCAACGACCCCGTTTTATTGAGGAGTCCTAGGACAAGAAAAATTGTGATCGATGTCTTTCTCTTCACAAAAATTTGTAAAACTCTCATTTTGAAATTCAGTTCCGTGGTCACTACGGATCTGTTTTATAGAAAGATTTTTCTCATTCTCAACTCGTTTGAAAAAAGTTTTAAAATAATCAAAGGCATCATTTTTGTGGGCTAAAAACAATATCCACGTGTAACGTGAAAAATCATCCACAATGACAAATGCATAAAGCTTCTCTCCTAGGCTAGCGTTCTTCGAGGGACCACATAGATCTAGGTGGAGAAGTTCAAGGGGCATAGAAGTTGATACAAAATTTTTGCTTTTAAAAGATTCTCTTGTATGTTTGCCAAGTTGACACGCATCACAAACAAAATCTAATTTTAAATTGAGTTTTGGCATACCAACAACTAAATCAAGTTTAAAAAGTTTTTCTATGGTACTAGGACCAACATGACCTAGTCGTCTATGCCAAAGAATGTTGTCATCAACATTCAAGGATACAAGGCTTTTAATATTTGATAAAGATAAATTGTTTAAAGAAACCTTGTACACATTTTCACTTCTATATCCTTTGAAATTTATGGATTTGTCAGTGTGAGTGATATAGTGCAGTGTTGGGGAGTGAACTTGACTTCATAACCTCTATCGCACAATTGACTTATGCTTAGTAAGTTATGCTTAAGCCCTTTCACTAGGAGTACATCATCAATCAAGCAGGATCAGATATACCTATTGAGCCGATTCCTTCGATAACTCCTTTGCTGTTGTCTCCAAATGTGACAGTTCCTTTCTCCTTTGGTTTGATGGATTGGAGTAGCTCTTTGTTCCCGGTCATATGTCTAGAACATCCACTGTCTAGATACCATATGCTTGGAAGAACAGCTTTCCTATTTCCCTGCAAAAATTTATTTTGGTACCCTTTAGTTCTTTTGGGTCCACAGAGTTAGAAAAGAGAAATACAAAATAGATTTCTAAGAGTTCAGTCTCTCATAGCGACATCATCTCCACTTTTCAAGTGTGCTCCCAGTAGTAGGTAGGGCTATGGCTTCTTTAAAAACCTATTTCCTTGGATAGAGCAGCGTTCATCAGGAAGACCAGTCGCAAGTCAAGGCAGTTTAAACCGGTCTATGATGAACTCCCTTGGATCATGATCTCATAATGCCGACTAATGAGTTGTTAAGTACTCTTAGACCTCCATTTCATATAGCTCTTTTGATCATATTGAAATTTTAAAGATCTACATTTATGTCTAACATGACCTATTTTACAACAATAAGAACATATAGGAGGTAATCTCATTTTTGCCTTAGCAATTAGGCTAGTAAAGTCAATTGATTTCTTACCATACCCTAGTCCACCCTTATCAAAACTACATTTCTGCATGCTAAGTAAATTATTCAAATTATTACTACTAAAATTGAACTTATCAAAAGATTTTTCTAAGTGAGCTATGTCATCCTTTAATCTTAGGTTTTCATGCTCCTTAGTCTCTAATTCATGTTTGAGCTTTCTATTTTCTTTTCTAAGAGATTTAGCCATATCAAACATGTTTTTATATGCATGTAGTAGTTCGTCATAGGAAGGTACCTCGTCATCATCGTCGGAGACGATGTCATCACTTTTAGCCATGAGGCAGATGTTTGCTTCCTCCTCGTCATCGTCTCTATCACTCCAAGTGGCTATGAGTGCTTTCTTTTTTCCCTTGTCAACTTTCTTCTTGAGAGGACACTCATTTGCATAGTGGTCTTGTTGTTGACAGTTGTAGCAGGTAACTTCTTTGTCCGTCTTCTTTTTGAAGTTGTTTCCTCGCATAATCTTTTGAATTTTCTTGCAAAGAGTGCCATATCATCATCTTCATCTTCTTTGGATTGGCTAGATAGAGCAATCCCCTTTGCCTTGATATCTTCTTTCTTTATTTCATTCCTTGTTGACAGTTCCAACTAATGGGTTTTTAGAGTCCCATGAAGTTGATCAAGGTCATAGGAAGCGGTGTCGCCTTTGTTGGATTCTATGATAGCCGTCCTCTTGGCATCCCACTCCTTGGGTAAGGTGCGTAGAGCTCTCCTCTATACTTGTTTGGTTGGATATTGTTCCCCGAGTTGGGCTAGCTCATTGATAATTTGAGTAAGCCTTCGGAACATAGTATCTACATCTTCATTTGATTCCATCTCGAATGTTTCGTATTTGAGTTGGAGTAGATCGATCTTCGTTTATTTGACTTGATTAGTCCCTTCATGGCATATCTCCAACTTGTCCCATATCCCTTTAGCGGATGAGCACATTGAGATCCGGTTGTACTCATTCATATCTAAGGAACAATGAAGAATATTCATAGCTTTAGCATTTTGAGAAATTAATCGCATGTCCTCCTTGGAAAATTCATCCATTCCCTTAGGAATTTTGACTCCCTCAACCTCTTTCAAAGGTATATAGGGACCTTTCACGGTTACTTTCCAAAGATCATAATCTACGGATTGGATATATAGGGACATTCGGTTTTTCCAATATCCATAGTTTATGCCGTTGAAAAGAGGAGGACGATTTGTTGATTGCCCTTGAGCATAGTCGCTCGCTAGATTTGCCATAAGAACCTTTTTGAAAATATTTTTAAAAAAGTGGCTCTGATACCACTTGTTAGAACCTAATGGGGGGGGGGATTTAGGTTCTATTGGCAACTTTAGCAATTTAAAGCGATTATGCAAATACGCAAGCGGAAGACTTAAAGCAATTAATAATAAGTGCGGTAAATAAATGCATAATGTAAATAAAACAGTAAAAGGGATAAGAGATGTTTATGGAAGTTCGACGATAAATCGTCTACGTCTCCCCTTCTTGGTTAAGATCGATTAACCAAGGATCCACTAGCACTTCGAACGAATTGGCTTTGATGGCTCCAAGGATAGCCTTACAACTTGACACGATCACCGCACTGATACAACTCAACACTTGGCCTTAAGGGCTCCAAGGATAGCCACAACACTCGTAAATACACTTGACTTCACACACAAGTGTTTACAATAACCGAGCAACCAACTCACGAATGAACTTATACAAACAACCCTCGATTTTGAATATATATCTCACAAATATTTTTTTTAACTCTTGTAGGAGAGGAACTTGCTGTTGGAGAACGGTGATCAGATCAATCAGAATTGATACCCGGTGCAGCGGAAGTTTAAAAAATTTTATATGGAACGATTCCATAATGGGTATCAAAACTTTACGATTAAATTGTGCGTGTAAAAATTAAATAACAATTATAAATTTTTACCTCCAATCTCGAATCGAGATTATGGACACCAACAGATTACTCTGCTCTTGTTGTATATCCCAAGAACTGATGAACGAACTGTTCTTCAATCAGGTCCACGAACAGAGATTTAATCCCTCTGATAGATTGCACTAGAAAATCTATCAGAAGTTTCTACGAAGAGAATTAACGAATTTGATCCGTTAAACCAGACTACAAATTCAAAATTCACAGGCTGGATTTTCCCGACAGAGAGGGGGAGGGGGGCGGCCACTTAGAGAAAACACAGCTAGGGTTTTCGAAAATATTTTGTGACCTCTGTTGTGTAATTTCTGTATTGCAATAACTTATTTATAATGTGGGCTGCTAACAGCTTAGGGCCCATTAGTCATAAGTTCAAGCCTGACAAGCAAAGCCCGCATGTTCAGAAATTAATATAAAATTCATCGTGACTCAGATTGATAAACCAATTTCACCAATGTTCACAAAAACCATTTCTGCATCTTTTAGAGTCAAGATAAATTTTCTGAATCCGAATTCAGTGGTTTCCAAAAGTGCCCATCCCTATGTCATTTTAGGAAATCTTACTCCTCTACTCTTAAATAAGAAGTCCCACTTCTTTGTTCATTAAATTTAACTCTTTAAATTTAACTATCTCAACGGGGATTAAAAATCCATTACTCTGTGTGACCCTCAATGGTTCAGGGATACAGCTAGTCGTGGGCTCACAACTCCTTGTGACTCGGAACAACAATTTCCGACTTGCCCATCGAATCATGGTAAGAGCACCTAGCAGCATCGCCCCATGATTCCCTAGGTATCACTGATAGTGCCTGCAAGAACCAATAAATTTTGGTTAGCGTACAGTACGGTCCCTTCATCCATATATCCCGATCGAATCAACAACCATTGGTAAATCGAGAGTCGTTCGAGATTCGATAACTATGCAATACATCTTGAAGATCAAATAGTGACATCGCATGTGCTACTAAGAAACCATTTCTTAAAACACATCATGTACTCTGGCCAGAGATTCGTCACACTAATATCTCCTCAGATTGCATAGGATATCCACACTATCAAGTATGTGGTGAATCCTTGACAACAAAGCATCGACTCCTATATGTGTCGTAACTGTACCCAATCCCGACACCTGATGACCCCAATAGAGTCGGTAAATGAGTCAAAGCACAGTACTAGCATATAGAGTCTCAATGATGTTTCAAGTACTAAGGACTAATGGTGTACAACCAAAACCGCGGACTTTATCCACTCGATAAGTGATAACCACTTGGAAAGTCCGGATAGGGTAGTTCGATCATTCATCGTATGAATATCCATTTGCATGCTTTGAACATCTCTTCCGGACTTATGTCAGCTGGTGCTTCCTTCGGAGGGGATTTTTCTAACACGTAGAGCATCTTCTCTGAAGTCAAGACAATCTTCAACTTACGGAACCATTCCGTATAGTTTGCGCCAGTCAGTTTATTTTGTTCGAGGATAGAGAATAGTGGATTGCGCGA
This sequence comes from Henckelia pumila, assembly GCF_033568475.1. Classification (NCBI taxonomy): domain Eukaryota; kingdom Viridiplantae; phylum Streptophyta; class Magnoliopsida; order Lamiales; family Gesneriaceae; genus Henckelia; species Henckelia pumila. The sequence continues at coordinate 63,856,835 of NC_133122.1, read as the reverse complement.
ATTCATCTTAATGAAATACTGAAAAGAAACAGACAATAATCAGTGATTGTTTAATTAATTTACTAAGACATAAAATAGGCGAAATTTATTTTATGAATCTCACTCCCACTATTTTAACGATTTCACTACCCTCTAGTGAAAACGGGAAACTGTTTTCCTTAATGGGAACATGGAGTCCAATTGACAAACTATGGTCCCGAATAATATCAGCCAACCATAATTTTCAAAAGGTAGAGCCCAATTGCTTCCAAAGCAACCTCCACGTTTTTACCTCATGTCCAATAAGGGCCCAATAATATGACGCCGTTTATTGTGACATGTCAAGATGACCCATCAATATTAAGTTGTGATGGACGGTCGCCATGTGGATCCCCCAATAATATGAGCCGATCCCATGGGAGTTCCACCCAACTTACAACATGTGTCGATCCAATGTACAGCTTTCCGACGAACGGGTACCCCAATAATATGAGCCGGACCGTATCCGCGGGTAGCATCTCATACATTGATCGTTGATGCAAGGTAGGAACATTTAAACAATATTTAAATTTCCTTTATTTATCTTGATATCAATTTTAAATCATATTTAAAATGAGGAATTTTAATTTTGAAAATTTGTCTCATCATTTTAAAATTTGTATGCTTGCGGGATTCATACAATTTTGTCTAAAACATGCATACAACTATAATATCATATATTATATAGGATGATCGATTCCATTTCTAATCGACCCGTGGTTGCCAATCACGAGTCTAAGTCCAATCCTAGGTAATATGCAGGTATGCAATGCAATCCTATTACATTGAGCTTCCAATTTACATTTCTTCAGTCTTTATTGTCTGTTGGGCCCACCTCCGTCTTCAAATCTTCATCTCCCACTAAGTCTAATGTATTTACAATAAATAACCATGACAAGTAGGGGATACATTTTAAGGGGTGGGAACGGGCCATAAACCAGGCCCACTTTTATTACATATGACAATTCATATTGGGCCATAAACCAGGCTCATTAATAAATCCAACAACAATAAAAACAAATGTAAATTCCTAACATACACCTACAAAATTGGTCATGACAATCGATCATCCTTATCCAATAATATTTAATTCAAAATTAATTTATTGGATAACATGCAATGGCAATTTAAAATAAAAGGATAAAATCATATTCCATACATAAAATCTTATTTTACATACAAAATCATATTTTATCTTTTTATCAAATAAAATCATATTTTACATATAAAATCCAATTTTATACATAAAATCATATTTTACTCAATATTTCCATAAGATCATATCTTATCATCAATTGTACCAAAAATAATTAATTTCATAAAATCTGATTTAACGGATAAAATCTATAAATTTTCCAAAAATTCAAATTTATCCAAAAATCAATTTTAAAATTTTCGGACTCGAACAATTCGATCCGATGCCTCGTGGACCAATCAAAAACAATTTTCGATCGGACCAAAAATAGAATTTTAACATATTAAAAATTTAATTTAAAATTAAAAATTAAATTTTTCCCGGGCCGCCCGGGACGCTCCCGGGCAGCCCGTCGCTGCCCCTAGGGCAGCGACGATCGCTGCCCTGGGCAGCGATCACGTCGCCGCCCTGGCAGCGCCTAGCGCTGCGCTGGGCAGCGATCCAATCGCTGCCCGTGTTTTGCCCGAAAAAAAAAAATTTATTTAAAAAAATTTATTTTGTTTCAAAAACCGAGGCTTAAAAATTTTTTGTACAATCGATTAATTTAATCGCTTGATCTGAGCAACCTGGCTCAGATACCACTGTTGGAGAACGGTGATCAGATCAATCAGAATTGATACCCGGTGTAGCGGAAGTTTAAAAAATTTTATATGGAACGATTCCATAATGGCAAAACTTTACGATTAAATTGTGCGTGTAAAAATTAAATAACAATTATAAATTTTTACCTCCAATCTCGAATCGAGATTATGGACACCAACAGATTACTCTGCTGTTGTTGTATATCCCAGGAACTGATGGACGAACTGTTCTTCAATCAGGTCCACGAACAGAGATTTAATCCCTCTGATAGATTGCACTAGAAAATCTATCAGAAGTTTCTACGAAGAGAATTAACGAATTTGATCTGTTAAACCAGACTGCAAATTCAAAATTCACAAGCTGGATTTTCCCGACAGAGAGGGGGAGGGGGGCGGCCACTTAGAGAAAACACAGCTAGGGTTTTCGAAAATATTTTGTGACCTCTGTTGTGTAATTTCTGTATTGCAATAACTTATTTATAATGTGGGCTGCTAACAGCTTAGGGCCCATTAGTCATAAGTTCAAGTCTGACAAGCAAAGCCCGCATGTTCAGAAATTAATATAAAATTCATCGTGACTCAGATTGATAAACCAATTTCACCAATGTTCACAGAAACCATTTCTGCATCTTTTAGAGTCAAGATAAATTTTCTGAATCCGAATTCAGTGGTTTCCAAAAATGTCCATCCCTATGTCATTTTAGAAAATCTTACTCCTCTACTCTTAAATAAGAAGTTCCACTTCTTTGTTCCTTAAATTTAACTCTTTAAATTTAACTATCTCAACGGGGATTAAAAATCCATTACTCTGTGTGACCCTCAATGGTTCAGGGATACAGCTAGCCGTGGGCTCACAACTCCTTGTGACTCGGAACAACAATTTCCGACTTGCCCATCGAATCATGGTAAGAGCGCCTAGCAACATCGCCCCATGATTCCCTAGGTATCACTGATAGTGCCTGCAAGAACCAATAGATTTTGGTTAGCGTACAGTACGGTCCCTTCATCCATATATCCCGATCGAATCAACAACCATTGGTAAATCGAGAGTCGTTCGAGATTCGATAACTATGCAATACATCTTGAAGATCAAATAGTGACATCGCATGTGCTACTAAGAAACCATTTCTTAAAACACATCATGTACTCTGGCCAGAGATTCGTCACACTAATATCTCCTCAGATTGCATAGGATATCCACACTATCAAGTATGTGGTGAATCCTTGACAACAAAGCATCGACTCCTATATGTGTCGTAACTGTACCCAATCCCGACACCTGATGACCCCAATAGAGTCGGTAAACGAGTCAAAGCACAGTACTAGCATATAGAGTCTCAATGATGTTTCAAGTAGTAAGGACTAATGGTGTACAACCAAAACTGCGGACTTTATCCACTCGATAAGTGATAACCACTTGGAAAGTCCGGATAGGGTAGTTCGATCATTCATCGTATAAATATCCATTTGCATGCTTTGAACATCTCCATGTTCCATACCAATGAAACGTGGTACTCGGCATCGCAAATGCTATTCTCAATATCGAGCGATCCTTATCCTTATTAACGGACGGCTCAATCGACTAGGAACTGTTTAGAATATACAGTGACTATAAGATGTGTTTCATGATAGTCATCTCCATGTACTACCACATCTTACATGCACTATAGTATATTCAAGGTCTTTATCAAAACAACAATAGTATATCACAATATAACAATATGAAGAAAGATAAAGTCATTGCCATTAATAAAAGTGTAAATTATATTAAACAAAAGATTGTTTATACAAAGAGTCATCAAAGCCCTTAGCCACAAGTTGGCTCACCGGGCACCCACTCTTTCACTTGCTTGCAAAGAGAGTTGAGAGTGAATTGGTGAGTTGAGAAGGCTTCAAATGGCATGTATTTATAGGTGCCAATCCGAACGGGTTCGGGTCGTCCGAACGGGCCTTTGGGTCGTCTGAACCTTGTCTGATTGAAATTCAAATTCTTACGGCTGGTGAACTGTTCGGGTGGTCCGAAGTCATCTTCGGGTCATCCGAACGGCGGCATTAAATTCATTTCGGCAAATTTTCTTCCGACAAAATCTTCATGGCCGTAAAGGAGTTCGGGTCATCCGAACCTATCTTCGGGTCGTCCGAACCTATCTTCGGGTCGTCCGAACCTGTCTTCGGGTCGTCCGAAGTAGTCATTTCGTGGCCTCCGAGAGTGCCTCCGATCTTTATTTAATTTCTGGAAAATCTTCGGGTCGTCCGAACTCACTTCGGATCGTCCGAAGTAGTCTTCAAAGTCTCCGAACTTGTCCTCCGATCTTTATTAAATTCTGGAAATACTTCGGAGCATTCGAAGTTGTCTTCGGGTCGTCCGAACCTGGACAGATTCGAACTTTTGAATTTTTATTCCCAATTTTTGATTATCGGTTCTTGCTTCCAATATTGTCTATACTCAAAAATATTATTACCTGCAAATTTCTCACTTTAAACTGTTAGTAACGATTAACCGAGTTTTGTAATTATCAAAACAATTTAATTATGAGAATTGTTAATGCATTAAAAACATTAATCTCATTACACGAGATTTGTATGCATTTAAGGCGTAACAATACTCCAACGTAACTGCTCACAATGTTCCCTAGACTGGTTATCCTCCCCACTCTCCCTGAAGCACAACCGGCTTCCCAAGAAATACTGGGAACTTAAACCATCATGTCTAGTACATTCTGCTGTCCACGTTTCTTAGTATAACCTCAACACTGTGCCCTGATGATAACTATCATCACTTGCAATTTATGACGCTACGTCATCTCCTAGCCATTGGCCTGCGAAATCACGCATACATTGCAATGGAAATCATCACGCCTCTGATGATCTACACCATCTCGATCATAGGTTATTCACCTCATGAATTTGGTCGATAAACATCCTCCTGATAGTTATACATAATCGCAACCACTGTACACACATCAAGACTAAGGCAAGCTTCCACCAATATGCTCGACTGGGACTTTCCACAGTGCACAGACATATGGAAACGCTTCCTATTCCGTCTCGAAACTCGACAGTCATTGCACCTGGTATAACTCAACTCAGAGTCTCTGATAATACCATCAGCTCATACCAACCTCCCAAGGTTGAACATACTGATCCTGGAACTAAATCCCAACGGATTCTCAATATTCAAATCGCTCCCTTGCCGAACGCATCAGTCTCAGCACTGAACGATCTAATTCGTCGATTCCCTAGTCAATCCTGGGAAATACTTGTGCTCGAAGTAACTTGCCACCCGACGCACATCCGAATATCATCCATTGCTAAAGCACATATCCTTGACGAATGGTCCGCACTGATGTGGCTTGTTGACTGGAAAGAACAAAGTTGCTTCATTGCTACCTTGCGAAATCTTCAATTCCCACAACAATCTTGTTGGCTACTAAGTTGAAATTCTACTATCTCTGTCATTTCAGAGACATCGTTCATCACACGCTAGAAGACTAGTGACACATCCTGCTAGATCTCGAGGATCAGATCCTAGCTAATGTCACACAGATCAGACAACTGATGTTTCCTTGCTAATGTCCATTAGCATTTCCAACTATTCGTCGGATCCAACCACAACGGTACACATAGATGCCCTCACTTAACCGAAATGTCCGGTCAACAATCTTCACTATTGTTGTTCAATGGAAAACTCTCACATGAAACAACAACATGATCCTTTCCTGACCTATTGCTATCACTAAGCAATTGATTGGATCAATATCAGCTTCCTTCTTAACAAGAATGCACTATACTGGAAATTACCAACTCCCTTGCTTGTCTCCACTGTCAAGTTAGCACCTAACTTGATCATACAAGTCCACTTGCAATCGTTTCCGATTACAGCAATCCCAGAAGATTCATCTCTGGCGATCATTGAGACTAAATGACTCAAATCTCCGATTTCTCTGAGATGGTATTCAGTACTCATCCCATAAGCATTTACTCGACAAAATACTATCCCAAGTATTTCTTAATTGCTACATCCTGATCAACCCTGATTGGCTCAACCAATCGAATTCGTCGATCTACTTAAGCTCGCACTTATCAGATCAGACCACCACTGATCATCCAACCTACATGGCTCGGTCAATAACCATGACTCAGCTGCCACAAAGAACTATTTCCAAATGGTGTCAGATCACGGTACATAAGTAGTTTACTTGGCACAAGTCCTGCGCCTTTTCAGCACTACTACCCGCTGCTTCGTATTCTGAACTTAATCATCCTAACTCTGACAGAGTTACCCAATAACCACTAGTAGTCACTAGCACAGATCCCGTGCCACCTTAGCACTACTAATCGTTGTCTTGTTCAACCCAAGGCAAACATCAAGATAAACTAAGCCCATTTCCATCCCATGGAAAATCCTATGCTCAATCTCTGAAAATATCAGACAGTTCTTAGTGCAATCACCGGACTCACTATCCTCGCCTCGTTCATTTAGGATGAACATCTCGTCAAGTCCAAAGTTATACCTAAGGAATTCCAAAGATTCCCAACATTCTCGGACATGCTCCTGATTATATCTCACTCTAAGATTGTGCAATAAATTAAGACTGAGGTAGCTTACCACGATAACCCACCTGGACAATCACCAAGGTTTCACGGGTATAGGTCACGCTTCCCTCACATCTCAATTAATGCTTATACAATCCTTAGCATACGGTATAAACCATCACAGATGAAGTCCATCATCATGAAGTAATTCTCCTATTCGAGTCTAAGTCTTGAATCAGTATCCCATCCAGTATCTCGGATGACTCCTATCACAAGGAAATTCTAACCACAACTCTGATGACAACCCCTAGTCATCGCTGGTAGAAATCCGTCCACCTACTAGATCCACGCATCTAGCAGTAACCCAAAGGTTAAAACCTATCTGCTCAGAGTATACACTTGTCAAGGAAATCCCTCCATGACTGGTTCCCATAGCAAAACACTCAAACTATATCTCTGGCACACCAGATGATATCAAACCATCGATATCAAACCTGATATCTAATCCAAGGTCATACCTCGTCGTGACTGCTACCAAATCCCTAGATTGAGTAGCCTTCCCACCGCCAATCCTGAAGCACAAAGGCTCCCAGGTATCCTCTGAAGTACAAGGACTCCCAGAGTAATACTGGCATAGGGTCGCGCCCCATCACGTCTAGTCCTGGTCATAGTCCATAACTCTCGGCATATACTGGACCTGGTATCCCGATGAAAACCCATCATCACAAGTCTCAACCTAACAAAGGTTAGACAGCCTGTTCTAAGGAAACAACCTAGAACAAAGTTCAAATGTTCTAAACCGAACAATACCCTTAATGCCTCTAGATGAGTCCACTCATCGCTGGCACTAACATAGTTCACTGACTAACTAGGTCAATCCTAGGAAAACGCCTAGACTAACCGCAAGTCACACTGTCACAGTCGGCCCACTCAAATCCCATGAGCTGCAATAGTTGAACGCTAATCAACTAAACCCAATCCAAACTTTCGCACAATCATGCAACATCCACGAATTGCTGGATAAATAAAACATGTATCACTTATTTCAAATTATGTACAATTCTCTTTATTACAATCTCATGTAATACATACAACATTCAAAATACAATGAAATGTACAATCGAACTTGAAATGATACAACCAAAGTATGATGATTCATTACAACTGAAATACTGTTTACAACTACATCAATACAATATTTAAATCATCGTACTAGTCTTCGTTTCTTGAGCATGAAGCTTTTAATCGACACACGCATCGATGCAAGCATACTCCCGACCAAGTCTCTCTACATGTCCTCCTACGAAGAACTCTGGAGAAATGGCTCGTGATAGCTAACCAGCTATGCTCTGTGTCAGTGCATGTCGGTCGACCTCTTTTGCTCACGTTCTACCATTAGCTTTCTTCTTGTAACCAAATCATGCTTTTGAACATGAAGTTTCCCGTGTGCCTACCGAACGCATCGATACAAGCATCCCGGCAAAACTATGTTCCGCATGAAAATCTCTCCAACTACGACTGGAGAATCTTCAGAGTAGTGTCATCATGGTAATGACTGTACAGATGCAAGCATCAAGTAAGTCCCCACCAATCCTCTGCCACTGCCTCTGGCATCCGGTACTCGATCCAAAGCTAGGGCCCATATGAGTAGAAGTCTTGAACGCTCGGACACGATCCATCACTCCTGTCCGCACTTGCTGGAATCCCATAAGCCAAATATTCAGAAATCATGCCGATGATGATAGTCTTCGGGATACTTAATCGCCGCATCATCACCTCTTCCAAGGTCTCATCCATCCTATAAGGATAACCCAAATTCTCTTTACTATATCCCAAGTCTCTTGCATGCATATGCTCTGATACAAAAAAGTGTAGCGACCCTACCCGGATCCGCTATCTAATCAGAGTTAAGAGCATAATTAAACATGCATTAAATAAATCGCTGCGGAAGACTTAAATAAAAATAGACCGGGAGAATACAACCGGTTAAACCAATTCGATTTATACAACCAAATTGAATAAATAGCCTAAAGGCAAAACCTACAGCTAATCCTGCTGTCTTCACTGGTCGCTGGCTACTCCAAGATCCTGGTGTTCAATCCTACACATACACCTGCCCCGTCGAATGGGGTGTCTAAATACATAGAAAAGACTGGACGTGAGCTCTAAGCTCAATACGAAAACACTGGGTAAAACATACAAATATGATGCATGCAAATGATAGGGTATCTATATCTGGGATAACTGTATATAACTGCTCAGTAATGGTGCCTAGGACATGAGTGATACAACCCGGGGAGAAAAACCTGTGTACACTGCTCATTCCTATAGGACGTGGACCGTGTCCCCCAGATGCTAACTACCCATGACCCGTCAGTCACTGGGCACTAGACATCACCCGTCCAGACAGGGCTGAGCGGCCCTACATGGCTCATCTTAAAAGATGGACAGGCACAATATGATATGCACATGCTGCATAATAATATGACACACAAATGCAACATATAAGCATGCAAAACCCGCTAGCTATCTCAGTCTATACTTACGTACCTTTCTACAGGCAGTTCCTAGCAGTCCCACTCTAGGTTCCAAGCCTATCATCAACTCTACAATGCAAATACTCATGCATCATTATTTAAGCTCTAAAAGCCTTAATTAAGTTATTGCATACTCCTAAATATTTTAAGGAGACCATAGCTATACCTGCGTCCATCGTCAGCCCGCTGATGACAATTGCCTCAAAACTTAGGCACATCTTCGCCTCGACGTCGGGATCGCTATGCCACTTTCGGATTCCCAATAGGATGCCTAGAACTCCCTAGATCTGAGTTAGAAGGCCTAGGAATTGAGAGAGGAAAAGGAGAGGTGCGAGTTGAAAATGAAATTTCGGACCTCTATTTATAGGCGAAGTTCGGGCCGTCCGAACTCGACTTCGGATCCTCCGAACTGGTTCGGATCCCCCGTTCCTGACTTCGGAGCCTCCGTTCCTGTTCGAAGCCTCCGATCCTGACTTCGGATACTCCGAAGTCCCATCAATGATGTCACCCATGACGCATTATCTTCGGAGCCTCCGATCCGAGCTCGGATCCTTCGAACACTCGGAACCTTTCCAACCTTTTTCGAGTGTCCTGAATCCATTTTTGGACTCCGTTAACCCATTTGGAATTTCCTTAATCATGTTTTACTTAATCTAAACATGATTACATGATTAATTATTCATTAATCGTTAATTCTGGATACGGGTCACTACAACCGCCGTCTCTGCAATAAGGGTGATGAAATGATGCACTGTGGCTGGTGCCACCTGTTGATGTGAGTAAGATTCAATTATCATTTCGATTTCTTGAGTAGAGAATTGGCTCGTAACTGCATAGTAAGTGTTTAGACCGTTGGAATTTAATATTAGTACTAGATAAAATCTAAAGTTATTGTTGTGATCCGAGAAATGACGATTACTAATTAGATCTAGTTCTAGCGAGAAGGCTACTAGTTAGTAAATTAATTGAATGTGTGACCAGTCAAGAGATAGAGAAATAGAGTTGTCCCTAGAGACTTTTGGGTACGTTACATATGCATTCCAAGATTTTGTGAGGTCAACCGATAAGACTAATGCACCAACTGTGGGTACAAATTAATGAATAAAATATTCAGGTAGTTTTCTGGATAAACTGTAGATTTATTTATCGGTGAAATACTAAGGTACTGGAGGAACGATGTGGAAACATTTACGATTGGGTTACAACTCTCCGAGGTATCCAATTGCATACTAAGTTCTTGAAATATGAATTCAGGTTGTATATATAATAATTCAGGTATTTCTCCCTTTTTAGAATGGCTCCAGTGGCTACATTTATGTTAAGTCTGGTCGCGTTTGGATTTTCATATCTGATGTCGAGTTGAACTAGCGATTTGAGATATGCCTTCAAGCGATAAGTAAGAACTATTTGGTACTTAGAGACGATCTAATCCAATAAACAGATAATAACTCATGGTATGTTCTGGATTCGAGAGTAAATAAGGATTTCTTAGTCATTGCGTCTGGGATAAATAAGGTGGTTAAATATGTTGAAATATTTTAACTAAAAATTGAACTTTTAGTGGAATCAAGAATGCCTAAGAGACGAAAGTATAAATTGGTGAATGAATAATTGGGATCTGTTTAGTTGCCCATTTGGATTCTTTGTATTATTGGATAATATCTTGAAACTGAACAACAATGGATTTTATAGTTATGTTTTCTTCTCAAGGATTATATTAGATTTATTTATAGAAATGATTCAATCAATCCTAAGTTGAGGAGAGTTATTTGTTCCACTTGTAGGCTAACCAAACTCGAGTTGTTGCCTAAGAAAATTTTTTATCGCCCGTAGAAGCGTTGTGAGTTGTGGTAACTAATAAGGGATTGATCATAGTCCATTATCGTTAAACATAACACCGCTAATAAGTGGCATAGACCTTTAGAATATCGATTTGGTTATTAAGTTGTCCTTGAATATATTGTTGTCCTGTAATGTTATTTATTTAGGTATAAAAGGAAATTAATTCATTTTGTCGGTCCTTATGTGATTATTAAGGAGATTCGTAATTTGTTTTATCGTTTGAGCATGCCGCAGAGTTTGTTTGTGATACATGATGAGTTTCAGGTCTCGATGTTGTGGAAGTATGGGTCAGATCCATCTCGTATCTTGAGGGCCGATGAGGTAGAATTGTATAGCTTTCTTAGCTATCCTATTTAGAAAAGTTTATTGTTTAGTTGCTAAGTATTTTGGGAACTTGTGGGCCTCTTAAGAGCTCGTGTTCTAGATTATACATGTTAAGCTTAACTGGTAAATTGACATTAAGCATAGTTTCGTTGTTAGAAAATTTTTAATTTGTGATTAAGATCAACATAAATTTCCTTATTGGTTATTCAAAACTTTATTGCTTGGAATTGCGATCCAGGATTTAAGGTCATCGAACTAAGGAAAATATCGGATATTTTAGCACTTTAAGTGGCAAATTAAAACTTGTAAAGTCACATTGAACCAGTGATTAGGAATTTATGTTAGAATATCATAACTTGGAAACACATAAGAAGTGGCGAAATTAGTTTGCAGTGGGAATTAGTCCGCTTCTTGCTTTGTAGGTGTCGATATCATAGGAGTGCACACCGAAAGCTGTATAGAGCCGACTTAAATGGGGCAGAGTTAGAAAATTTAGTGTTGACCTGGTTGTTTGAATCCGTATCTAGCTACTAAATTGTAAATTTCGAGGACAACATTCCATTTAAGGGGGAAAGAAATTGTAGCACCTAAAATCTAATCTATTAAATCACACGCATTAAATTTAATAAAAATAAATATTAATATTATTTTTTTTAAGTTTAATTGATTTAAATTCTTTATTTGAATTATGTGCTAATAAAATATTAATTATTTATTCAAATGATTTTATTTTACTAACTATTTAATTAATAATTTTAATCATTTAATTAATTTATTTATTTAAATGATGTTATTGTACAACTTAATTGTTTTAAATATTTTAAAGGTTAGCTTGCTTAATTAAATGATTTTAATTATTTAGTTTATTCATTTAAATGAATTTAAATGATTTTAACTGTTCCGTTTACTTATTTAAAATTTCTTGAGCTTATTTGATAGTTATTTAAATAATTTTTAATTGCTCAACTTATTTATTTTAAATAATTTAAGTTTAGGGGTTAGTTAGTTTAAAACTTTAAATTATTTTAAATGTATAGCTTATTTATTTAAAACCTTTTTAATTGTCCAAATCATTTTAAAGGTTTTTATTTCCGCTTGTGTATTTATTTAAATTACTTTTAAACGTTAGTCTAGTTTGTTTAAATTATTTTAATCGCATTGTTATTATTTAAATATTTATTATATCGCCGTGACATCAAAATATTCAAAGTATTGATTTTAATTTCCAAGCTATTGTTTAAATCACTTTAGAGGTCATAACCTAGTCCTTGGGTTAGTTTGAAGAGTTTAGAGAGTGTTGGTTCAAGCGGGATTGAATTCGGTTAAGTTAAGATCGAGTTAAGGACTTTACGGTTTGATTGCTCGGGTTAAGATGCGTATGAGGAGAAATAGAGTCTAAGTTGGTAATCAACTTAGGGGCAGCCACTCACTCACCTAATATCCATATTTTTTAGTTGAGTTTCATTTCCAAAGTTGCATGTTCGTGCGTGTGAGTTTTCATCTTCAAGTCGAGTAAAGTTAAAATTTAAATTCAATAAAGTAAAAAGAAATTGTTGAATAAATTGAGTTGATCCGTGACTGTGACACAGAGGGGTTTGGACGGGTTGGGAGAAATCCTGACTTTCCTTACCGACAGAGGGGTTTGGACGAGTTGGGAGAAATCCTGGCTTCTCTTACCAACAAAGGGGTAATGTGGGGTCGAAAGAAATCTTGACTTCCTTTCCGGCATAGTATACTGCAGCCATGATCGATAAAAACAAAGAACCGTCACAATCAATGATCTAAATTCACAGTAAACTAAAGTTAAGTTCCAAGTTTAAATTCAAGAAAAGTCTAAGTAAGATCCAAGTTTCAAAGTGTGAGTTGGCGTGATTGGTTATAATATATAAATCGGTCGGTTCTGTTATGTAAAAATAATTCGGTTCGGTTCGATTATTAGATGCAGGCCCATAAGAACCTTTATATACATAATATTCATTCATATATCAAGTTAGTTAATAAATTTATTTACTCTGCAATTTTTCATTATCTAGAGGTGACCTAAATCTCTGTTTAATTGATCGGTAGTTTGATTTTGTTTTTGTTTTTGTTTTAAATATCGGTCCATTAGGATTAATCTTTGGGAAAAAATGATGGGCTTACATGTCCACATTTTTGTACATAAAACCTATTCTTGTATTTGAGCCTCCACCTACCATTACCATTCTCACGTTTTCTCCCTCACCCAAAACCCTAACCCTAACGACACCTTTACTCACGAAACATTTTCTCTCACATTTTCAGGGGCAGAAAAGGGCCACAGAAGCAGTGGCCGTCGGAGCGGTGAGGGCGGATAGACGCAGTGGCTTGTCTTCGGCGTGGGTTTCGCCTCATTAGGATGGTGGATAGGATCCGGGAAAGACACCTACGAACTACAACGTGAAATGGCTGTGGATATCAGAGAAACAAACTTCATAATGAGTTCTGGGGTTTGGACAATTTGTCGGAACTGAAACAACAGGATTGCAGGTATGCGTTTATGCACAATTTGATTAGACTTAAATTGATGCATTAGACTAGCCTTTAATTTAGAGAGTTTCCCAGAAAAAAATCAAATTTATTACTGTACCCTGAAGTTCTTGGTCATGAAAGTCTGGCCGAACTGCAAATTGGCCGGAGCCAAGTTGATGGAAGTGGACGTGCGGCGGTCGCTTGCCGTGACTCGGAAGGACAAGGCCTGGCCCACGAGGTTGGCGTTGGATTGCCAGTTCTGGCCCCAGTTGCGGCTCAGCTCAGTGGGTGTTCGTGACTTTGATGCGACAAAGATAGAACTTGTCCATTCACTACACTGAAATCGAAATAGAATTAAAAAACTCATCCTTCTCGCAATTACCAATCTTTTAAGCACAATTCTTTATTAATTCAGTCACACATTTAATCAAATCAATAGACTGACATCCAATCCGCATTCTCCTCCTCTTTGTTCTCCTAGTTCTGCTTTCTGTTCCTCGTCTGCTTTCTGTCCCGCCTCCGGGCAGCGCGGAACAGAAGGACAGAAGGCGGAGAAAGAAGAGAAGGACAAGGCGAATTAATTGGATGATTGGTTTTTCTATTTCCATTTTTTATTTTTAATCACAGTTGGGACAAGTTATCATCCTCTTTGATTGAATGTGTGATTGAATTAATAATATAAGAATTGTTTTTAAAAGATTGTAATTGCAACTTATCAAGAAGGAAGATGAGGTTTTTTATTCTATTTTCATTTCAGTGTAGTGAGTGGACAAGTTCTATCTTTTTCACCAAATATTTCTCTTGATTTTTGGAATTAACTGTGTGAGTTGTAATTGGTTGTGTTTAGATCTATTTAAACGAAAGAAGTCTTGATTACTAACCCTAGCAAGACTGCTAATAAGTTTTACAAAAACTTTGAAATATTTTTAGAGTGTGTACACACATTCGATCCAACATTGTACCAGCAAGAGAATTAATACTATCGAGAAATTTTGCATGACAGTGATCTCGACTTTGTTTTGAGTAAACAATTTAGGGTTCACCAACAAGGGAGTGTTGGTTTGCAAGCTAACCCGAAAGCTTATTGATACGTGGTAAATGACTAGCTTTAAGCTGGAGCTGAGCTTTTTCAAAACTAGCTCGCGTATATTGTGCTGATAGAATTACTCAAGGTATATAATGTATATTGCTTTATTCACTCCGCATTTTTTCGAGTTATAATTAGCAACTATATCACAAACTTTCATTCATCAGCTTTTTGAAAAGAATATTTATACTTTCGAGTTATAATTGGCAATCAGCTTTTTGGAAAGAAAAAATTAATACCAACAGGAATGACATTTCACTCATTAGTTCTTAAAGTAAACATTACGGTTAAAATTGTGCTCGGTTATAAGTTGAATTTGTGCTTCATCCAAAACAATTAATTTTCGAGCTTGAAATCCAGCAGTCAGATTAAAACAATTCAAGTTTAAGGACAAATATTAAAAGATGAGTGGCATTTGTCTTTATTGTAAGCTCATTAGCTGCTCCAAACCTTAAGTTTTATCACTGAGCAGGCAACCAGGCCAAACCGATATTGTAAATCGAAGAAGACATATTAAAAGAGTATATCGAAATCGAGGATCGACCGTGAACCCATGTTTCCCGTCATATCTATGTCAAGCTCTAGCACAAACAAACGAAGAAAAGAATATTATTGTATAGAGATACAAGTCGATCTTTTCAAGAACGACCAAGTCACATTTATAGTCATGCTCTAGAATTTTACGTCCAATAGAACAAGTTGGGATAAAATGGGAGTTTACTTCAAGAAGATGAAACCGGCTTCTATTGGAAGCAAATGAAAGACAATACCAGACCATGTTTTACATTTGTTTGAGAGGACCTGGTGTAGATGTAGGATCGGTTGGGTCGATGCTGGCTTCAGGGCATCAATGGCCCGGATCAATTTTGCAGGTCAAATCATTTGCCCAGCAACGAGATTCGGACCGTTGATACCCCACCCGGGCACTACCCGAGTGGGGTAGCATCGACCAACTCCTTTTACAGATTTTGTTACTCCGTCAATAGCCATGTTTCCCACTCGCATCTCCATCGTCTCTGTCTCGTCCTTGTCCATCGTTTTTTTTTATTATTATTGAACCACACCATTTTTCATAGTTTTCTCGTTTTTCTCAAACTTATTGTCCAAATCACCACCACCATTCATTCACCATTGCCTCCCTCCCACACTCCTCTTTCTTCTTGTCGGAACCACCACCGTTTACAAGTTGAGAAACAGAAAGGGTAAGTTTTTGCGGGCCTCCACTAATCCATGGGTGGTTAAGACATTGAGCAGCTGTCGGTCTTTTCTCATGAGGTACAAAATCTAGCATCTGACCAGGTTAAGAGATTGAGCACCTTATTAAGATTTAAGAGACGAAAAACAGTCTCTTTCGATTCTTATTTAATGAAATCACATTTTATAAAAATATTTAGATAGTCAAACGATTGCAAGTTCATTATCAACAGTAATGGAATGGGTCAGTCATTAATTTTTTTAAATTAAAATAAGTATTATTTATTTTTGATTGTGTACTATTTATTTATCTAATTCCAAAAAAATATTGCTTTCAATTACCGAACTTAATCAGCGGACAGCTGTGTTCGGTTGGGAAGTGTCAATGTCACTCGAACAGGATTAAACATTGATTGAATTCACAAAATTGACCAATAAAAAACTGACACGCTGCGCACACTGCAGCATCGATTTTTTCGTTCGGTAGGCCATGCTGTCCAGCTCCTCATTTCATCTGTCTGAATTCACACACAAGAATACACACACTAATAGGTGAAATATATAACATATACACGCACACTAATGTGTATCTATATACATACGTGCGCACAAACTTTATTTTCCTTTGCAAGAATGCGAACATGTGATATATACACAGAGAGACACACCTACATATATATGCTAGCTCACACTCCTTTTGTTTTCTTGCAGCATTTTTACTAATTATATCTCTGTATGATGGATTCGCAGCCGTTGTATTGATTTGACAAAAGGAAGTAAAGAGAGGGGTTTACAGGAAATGCCGCCGGAAAGGAATTTTGTGGCGGTGGCGGTGGCGGTGGCCATTTT
This sequence comes from Henckelia pumila, assembly GCF_033568475.1. Taxonomy (NCBI): domain Eukaryota; kingdom Viridiplantae; phylum Streptophyta; class Magnoliopsida; order Lamiales; family Gesneriaceae; genus Henckelia; species Henckelia pumila. The sequence goes on along the minus strand of NC_133122.1, from coordinate 63,840,182 downwards.
GGCGGCGGCTACGGCGGTTGGTGGTGAAGGGGATATCGTGAAGTTGGCCCTGGAGAGGGCGAGTCACAGAGGGATTGAGCTGGCTCAACTCAGAGACAGTGATCGAATCAGACACGGCAGATTCTTGCAGCAACAGTCTCTACTTGTCGTTGATTTTCATGTTGAAGGAACCTACGATCCTTTTCTTGTTGGGTATGTGCCTAAATTCTCATTTTTTTTTCTTTCTTTCTTTGAAGATGTGTATACAAGTATTTGCAGGGATAATTGGTCAAACTTTGTAACTGTGCCATAGCAGCATAAAAAAAAAATTGAAAATGGTTTGCTTGAATTCTGTTTTCATTGATGTTGGCATTGTCCATGGATTGATGGGTTTTAATCCTTGTTCTTTTATGAATTTTAGGTTTTATCTTTTCTTCATTTCTGCTTAAGTTGATATAGAATAATGTATTTGAGTTTAATGATTTAGTGAATGATAATGATAAAAAAGATTTGATTTTTGTGCCAACTTATTCTGCTTTGAAATGATTCATACATTTCTTGAAGTAGCCCTATCAGATTCTTGTCTGTTTCTTCAATGTTGGGATGGTGAATCTTGCTTTTTTGTAGGTTATACTTTACTAAAGTTAAGTTGGGGAATCCTCCTAAAGAATTCTATGTGCAGATAGATACTGGGAGTGATGTGTTATGGGTCAGTTGCAATACCTGTACTGGTTGCCCCACATCGAGTGGACTCCCGGTAAAGATTCTCCTTTGCTTTGAAGTTTTTTATCAATTTAGTTTTTCTTTAACTTTTCTATGTTTGTTTGTGTTACGGTGGAAGCATAGTTTGGAGGATGTTATTTCATTGATACTAATTGCCTATCAACAGATTCAACTCGAGTTTTTCGATCCTTCAAGCTCATCAACCGCGAAGACGATCTCATGCTCGGACCAAAGGTGTACTTTGGGAGCACAAACTTCTGATTCTTTGTGTTTGGATCAGAATCGCTGCGGATACACATTTCAGTATGGTGATGGTAGTGGGACGTCGGGATATTTTATACAAGATTCTATGTCTTTAGACACGGTAGTCGGGAATTCTTTGACTTCAAATGCTTCAGCACTTGTTGTTTTTGGGTGAGAACTTGTTGATAGACCCTATTATATTCTGTTCGGAACATCAAACAAAACTGTTGAAAGCTAAAACAAACAAACGGAGACACAAATATTTAAGTGGAAAACCATTATCAAATCAGAAGGGAAAAACTACTGCCAAATGGAGAATCCTATTTTATTCTAATGAAAGTTCTGATACTATTACAAGAGATGCCTTATGTGACATAGTATAATTACATGAATATTACCAAAATTGTGCATGGCATAGTATAATTATGTCAATTTCCCCAAAATTACCAAAAACAGTTGGACCCGTGGGGTTGTTTCTTGTCACACAGTCCCTGCATAATTTTATATTTTGGTTGACTAAGTTTCATTGATTGTTTTTGTTTTTTGACACAGGTGTAGCACATCACAGACTGGGGATCTAACAAAGCCGGATAGGGCAGTCGATGGAATATTTGGATTTGGAAGGAACGACTTATCTATAGTTTCACAACTCTCTTCAAAGGGAGTCACCCCTAATTCGTTTTCCCATTGCTTGAAAGGAGGAAATGGTGGGGGCGGTATATTGGTGCTCGGTCTGATCGTGGACCCTAATCTTGTTTACACTCCTCTTGTTCCATCACAGTTAGTATATCATTCCTACTTAAACTGTTATATTTTAATATTGAGGATGTGGTGAGAAGAAAGAGGAAACTGCACAGGATTTACGGGTTCTTTTTGTCAAGGTCTACCAGAAGAATCCCCAAAGAAGCTAATTTGTATGCTTTTATTTCTTTGTGTGATAATCACCTTTATGCATATAAAAAATATACATTTAGACATATGTTAGAGGAAGCCATATGGTTTCCTCTTTAATTTCTCACAAAAGATTTTTGGCTCTTCCTTTTGGGAAGGGAGGATTTGGGAAATCCCACGCATTGCAAATTTCTCCAGACCCCTGGAAAAATCATGAAAAAGGCTTGAACAGTGGCTCCCAACATCACCCGAAAATGAAAGGGGTGATCTCATAGTTCTACTTGTTTTCACTCATGGAGAATGATGTGATTGATCACATTTCTTCATTCGTACTGTTAGATTTGATGAACATCAGATTATTAGGATTCATATTTGACCCCACAAGTCCTTTATTTCATGGTCAACATTCAACACCTTAAAATGTTGTCAGTTTATGTTCCGACTGAAAATAGATCTCTACATTCGTTAAAGGGGTGATTAAAGTGAATTAATTATAAATATTCTGATTATTCTTCACTAATGCATTATTTCATCAAATTTTCATCAAGTTATTAAGTTAGAGGTGCCACCTTTTGGCTGCATTTTGAAGTACTGTTTCCATGTTAAATTTCTCAGGCCACATTACAATGTAAATCTACAAAGCATTGCTGTAAATGGGCAGACATTATCCATTAGTCCGTCTGTATTTGCAACATCCGAAAACCAAGGAACCATAATCGACTCAGGAACAACATTGACCTACCTTGCACAAGAGGCATATGATCCTTTTATTGCCGCTGTACGTTATTTCTGTTTGTTTATGAAATGAATCCTACTAGGTATTCACATATCACGAACATTGAATTTGTCAATTTCAGGAATGATTTATGTAAGAATTAAAATCACATGATACTCAGAATACAGCAGCTCTTCTCTTTTACAGATTACTCAATATGTTTCACAGTCTGTTCGTCCTATTCTTTCAAAGGGAAACCAGTGCTATTTAGCTGTCTCCAGGTTTTTCTTTCAACCTCGTCACATATCTTTTGTGTTAGTTGCCTTTGCTTATTCTTGTTTATACATTCTTTTTTTACAGTGTCTCAGAAATCTTCCCTACAGTTAGTTTTAACTTTGCTGGCGGTGCATCAATGATACTAAACCCTCCAGACTACCTTTTGAAGCAGGATTCTATTGTAAGTCTGCATCATATTATTTGGAACTCTCGGAATTTTTACATATTTAAACTATCAGGGGCTGTGCTAATATAAGTTGTCCTTACGGAGTTTAGACTTATTGAAGTAAGATCTTGGCGGTATCTAAATCGTTAATGAAAGAGAAAATCACTTGTATGAATCTTGAAATCTTGTGTTATTGTAAGCTCGTCAAGCACTTTGCGTTTTTGGAAATTACACCCTTTCTTAATGTTAGAGAAGATATGTCAGGAAACAAAATGTAACATGAAATATGCCGTGTTTGTCCATGTAGGCTGGTGCTGTCATGTGGTGCATTGGCATTCAGAAGTTTCAGGGTCAAGGAATTACAATTTTAGGAGGTATGAAGTGTATATTATACTGTTTCTATAGCTCTCTCTCATGTTACTAGTTTGGTGTTACGACTAATTGTGGTCATAAATTTTAAGAAGGAGAAATCTGGTGTATTTGGTTTTTTTATGTAGTCTCGAACACCAATGTAAGTATGATATTGTCCGGTTTTCGAGGGAAAAGATGGAAGAAAAAGACGAAGCAAAAAGATCTGCTTTATTTAATCATTTTGTGAAATATCTCAACCCTCCTTTTTCCACTCTCCCAATAGATTTTGACTAGCATGGAACTTAGACTTGTTTTTGTCCACAATAATATAACTTCTCACTCGAGCTTGTTCAGAGATGTTTCTGGGATCGATCCATTCGTGAAAAAGATCACAAGGAAATATTGAATTCTGGTAAAATTTTGCATGTGTTCTTCTTTTCGGTCGCACAGTTAGTTTAACTCAATCTTGACTCACATGTCCCTGGTCTTTAAGAGGCCTCCTAGTTTAAGATTGAGATACACGTGAATATTTATAATACTTATTTTTCTCTCATTCTCTCACCTATCCATTGAAATGAGAACTAATACAGACTTTTATCAATTGGCAGATCTTGTCCTAAAAGATAAGATCGTTGTATATGATTTAGGCGGTCAGAGGATCGGATGGGCCAATTACGACTGTAAGTTTTTGTCATCATGTTTCTTGAATCTTGATGTTCGAACAATCGTAAGAATCTGTGAACCTAACTGCATCATGTCTTGTAATAGGTTCGTCTTCTGTCAACGTATCCACAACTGGTATGGGTAAAACCGAATTTGTCAACGCGGGACAACTTGGTGAAGCTAATTCAGCACATTTTGAGGATCCTTACAAGGATATAATACTAAGTGTGATTATAGTTTTATTGTTACATGCATCATTCTTTAGTGTTTTACAATTTTTGTAACTGTTTCTTTGTAATTATTTTTAGATTGAAGTCTTAATTCATTTCAAAGTCACAGGAAATGTGTATTTTGTATGCCTCGAATGCAATTTTGTTCCACTGAGATTATTGGTGGTTTTTTTTTAGCAGAATGGTCACATAAACATTACTGGTTTAATGTTGTATTAGTTATTTAAGGGGGGAAAAAAAAAAAAAGCTTTTCTGGATTTTTTAAAATTAAATCTAATGAATTAAGAATCAGTACTAAAATTATATAGTGATAGGGGTTGACATTGTTCCTGATTTGAGGTGTCTATTTATTGTAGAGATTTAATAATTTTTTAAAATTATTTCTTATGAATATAATAAAATAATAGTAATAATCATAAAAATATAGGATTAGATTAATTAGTTCAATTAAATAATAATAGTTTTATAATAATTAATACACCAACAAAAAATATTGTTTTAATAATAATGATAATAATAGTAAAATGTTTTAATAGCTATTATTTTGTTATTTGTAGTTAAAAAATGATTTGATTATATAAAATAATTTCATTTCATTCTTTTTTATTTTTGTTAGTATCAATAATTGGAATGAAATATAACTATTATTCCATTTTCATTCTTATTTTATTCCAAAATCGATTCAATTCCTACATTTTTTTTTTTCAACGTACCAATCATCCCTAATTTTCTTTCCATTTTCTACCAATTAAGTTAACATTTAAATCAAATATATATTACACAATATAATACATAATGTTTACTTATTATATTATACACGTAATGCCATGTATCGGGTCGGTAGTAAATAAATGAAACTAAAATAAAATTTTCAATTTTCGGCTTAATTCAATATAAATAATTGATTTCTTCAACAACAAAAAAAAATTAAGTGTTCTAAAAGACGGTGCCTAGGATCGCCTAAGCGCTAGGCGATTGTTCACCGCATCGATTTTTAGACAATTGAAGTTTCTGAAAGTTATTACATTGATTGGCCAGAAGAAAACGAAAAATATGTCATGTATTTGGAGTTGAATTTGATAACGAGGAATTATTGAAAAAATATTAAGATAACAAAAAATAATTAGATATTTAAACTTGAAAAACACAATTTAGGAATTAGATAAAGAGAAATTATTGAAAAAATATTAAGATAAATCAAACTAAAATAATTATATATTTAGGCTAAAAAGAAAAAAAAAATCTAAGTCCCGCCTAATCGTCTAGGTACTAGGCGGTGGATGACCTCCCGTAGCTTTTTAAAATATTGAAAAGAAAATGAATAAATAATTTATTAATCTTTACTTACTAGTAAAGAATAATGACCTCAAAAAGATATACAACAAATATCTAAAAAAGTTAGAAACGAAGTTGATGATATCAAAATTTTACCTCAGGTTCAGTTTTGTAGAGCGGATATTCAAATCTTTCCAAAAGCAGGTCGGGTTGCCAAGTTGGGTATGACGTGTACGACACAGACATAAACTTCGTTAGTGGGCGCCGAATGTATTTTCGGCGTGACCCCTCCGATTCCTAAATCAGTGTTCAAAAGATTAATAGAGCAATAAAAAGAGAACAAAAGTATGTGAATATGTGAGCAAGAGTGAATGTGTAAAATCATAAGAAATCAATGGTTAACTTGAGGTAGAGTTTATGTAATTGTAGGAGTCAATGGTTATGGCGACTAGGACTCTTGAGTTGACTTACGAATCTTATCTCAATCCTATATTCACAAAGGTTATCGTTGAAGATTCCACGAGTGTATTTAGAATTCAACCTTCCTTATTGGGTCTAGGTCTGACTTATGAACCTAACTAGGTTCGGGCTCGGTTTATTGGGCTCAACAGTTAGGGCTTGAATCATAACTATCATTTTTTTTTGTATTGGTGGGTTCTTATCAAGCTTGGACCTTTTCATATAATAAGCTAACTGAATTTTGGGCCATCTCTTTCGGATATGGGTTATTGGGTTTAGGTCGAAACAAACCATATATTTTTCGAGGACATCAGAAGTATCTAAAATATCTTTTCAAAAAAATGAACAAAAATCTCCATCTTTATTTTGAACTTCATATATATCCACGATTTTTTTCCTTTTTTTCCGTTCCTCAAGTTTTATTTTAAATTTAAATATGCTAGATTCCCACCGTTTTCAATTTTCATATTTTAAAACTTTTAAAAAATATTTTAATCAAAACAGAAATTAAAGTAATTTTAAATTAATAATAGGGTTAATTGTCAATCACTCCCTAAAACACTTTATAACTTATTTATAAATCCTTACATAAATAAAACTTACTTTCAACTCCCTGGAGAGAGAAACTTTTGTTTCTAAATACCAATTTTACCCTTATCTCTTAAAAAAAATGAGAGAATTGATAATAAAAACAAAACTAATCCAAATAGTATATATATAAAAATTCAAATTAAAATCAAAGAACATAAACCATATCATATACATGCTTATGTTGATACAGGAGCAAGTATGTGTTTAGAAAGCAAGCATATACTTCCAAATCATTATTGGAAGAAATATGATAAAGGATTAAAAGTTCGAATAGGAGATGGATCAATAATCATGCTTAATACAGTAGCAGAAAAATTAAAAATAGAAATAGAAGAAACAAAATTTGTAATACCCATTATATATCAAATAGAATCAGGAATGGACATTATAATAGGAAATAACTTTTTAAGAGAATATCTTCCATTTACACTATTTGAAGATCATATAACTTTAAACAAAGGATCATCAATGATTTACATTCCCAAAATACGAACAGCATTTCGCGTAGGAAATGAAGGATTTACAAAGAATTTTCATAAACGAAATACAAATTCAATAGAACTAAAAATAGAAAATATTTTAACGATTAATCCTGAAAAAAAAAATCATGAGAAAATTTCATGATATATGTTCTGAAAATTCTCAGGACAAAATTAAGAAAAGAAAACAATTCATTGCTTCAATAAAACTCAAAGACCCTAATATCACAATCCGTGAAGCACCAAGAAGATGTAACATGGATGATGCAAAAATATTTGAAAAAAAAGTTCAAGAATTATTAAAACTTAAGATAATCATCCCTAGTAAAAGTTCACACTCTTCACCAGCCTTTTATGTCAGTAAGAAAGATACTGATAAGAAAATAATGGTAATTGATTATCGAAAGATAAATAAAGCAACAATTATGGATGGATATTATATCCCAAATAAGAATGATTTACTATCTTATATAGGAGAAATGAAATATTTTTCCAGTTTAGATTGTAAATCAGGATTCTGGCAAATTCAACTAGAACCACAAACACAATTACTTACAACATTCAGTTGTCCAAAAGGACAGTATCAATGGACTGTATTACCTTTCGGACTTAAACAAGCACCAGGTATCTTTCAAAGATATATGGATGAATCTTTTAAATCATATATAGATTTTTGTTGCGATGACATATTAATTTATTCAAAAACACTAGATCAACATTATAAAGATCTCATGACAGTTTTAGATATTTGTCATAAAGATGGAATTATACTTTCTGAAAAGAAAGCATAATTATTCAAAACAAAAATAAATTATTTAGGATTAAAAATAGAAGATGGAAAACATTGTTTTCAACTGCATATACTTAAGAAAATTCATGATTTTCCTAGTGAAATCAAGGATAAAGATCAATTAAGAAGATTTTTAGGATTATTAACTTATTCTGGAAATTACATTAAGAAACTTGCAGAAATCAGAAAACCTCTTCAGGTAAAACTTAAACAGGACTATAAGTGAAAATTGTCGAAAGAAGATACTAATTACATAGACACTATTAAAAAGAAAATAATTAGTAATCTTCCTGAATTATATTTTTCTTCAAATAAAGATATAATAATAATTGAAACAGACGTTTCAGATGAATACTGGGGAGCATGTTTAAAAGCTTATACTGGAAAAAGAAATTTAGAAGAACTTACTAAAACAGCTACTAGAAATAATGAAGAATTATGCAACTATACATCAGAAACTTTTCAAGGTGCACAATTAAATTATCATTCGAATGAAAAAGAATTATTAGCTTTAATATTCAAAATTAGAACTTATGAAATTTATTTTATTTCTAAACCGTTTTTAGTAAGAACAGATAATATGAATTTAACATATTTCAAAACAAGGAAAATATCAAGAAATGCAGGGAGAAATGCAGCAAGGCTAATTAGATGGCAATTGGAATTGAATCATTATCAGTTCGAGATCCAACATGTCAAAGGAACGGATAATTCATTACCCGACGCATTAACCAGAGAACTTTCCAAACTATATTATCCGTAGTAACGAAATAATAAAGGAGATCCTAAATGATCCAGAAAATGACTGTGAGTCATCCGAACATGCCTCAGAAAGCATGGAGAATATAAATTGATGAAATGAGATTTATATTCAGAAACATAAATTACTCTTTGAGTAAAATAATCAATTTAAGATTGATTCAATTCTTGCAAAAGAATTTATAAATGCAATGATACGCATAATAAAACTATCCGAATTACTCACGAAAAGAGTTATTTTACTAACCATTATATATATAAATATGTTTTCTTGTGCAGAGTATAATCAAGATGGAGCAACTAAGTCAATTAAAAGAACAATTGATTGAATTGCAGGAAGAAATTCAAATTCTTCAACTAAAAGAAAGGAATTTGAGTAGAAAAATTCAAAGGACAGAAGAAAAGATGATAACTTCATCATCATCATCATCCTCACCAAGAACACCAATCAAAATGGCAACTCCATTTGACAAAATAATGGAGATAAAAGAGAAACAGTCAGTGGTCACAGCCAACACTGACAAAGAAAAAGAAAAGAAAAAAGAACCGGTGGACACAGCCAGCACCGAGAAAAATAAAAAAGAAGAAATGACGTTTAAAAGTGCCCTTGAAAAGAAAGAAAGAAAGATGGTCAATCTGCGACCACAAAAACCAATTTTTGAGAAAACAAATTTTTCAGAAAAACTCAAGACTGAATTCTTTGAAACACTAAACAATTTGAGAATAGCCAAACCATCTGCAGAATCTTGGCTACAAACTTGTGACACACAGAGCATATCAAGAGCAAGAACACTGCAAGGTGCTCCAGCGCATGAAGTCGCAAGATTCTTTTCAAATGGATTATTAAGTGGATTGGAAGTCAGTCCCAACAATCAAAAAATAGAACTATTTCCATATCAGTTGAGAAATAGTATCATCCAGTTCAAGAAAGCAGTCTTTAAGGACGATCCAGTATTAACATTGAGTATTCACTCAACCCTTCCAGATTGGGATGATAACAAATTCTATCAACCAATGGTATATATTCAATGTCGAAAACAAAAAGACAAGTTCTTATTCGAAGGATCAAATGAAGAGAAACCAGTAATGGATATCTCAACACTTCCTGAGATAAGAATAAAGACATTGATTGATATGATTTCAAAGACAGGAAAGATTGATGGAAACTCAAAGGTTAAAATAAATTTTGCAACCAGTAAAATTTTATTAACCACTGGACACAAGGAGACAATACAAAAGAAAGAACAAGTCATGTTAGCTCAATTCGAAGCTCCAATCTATGAAGCAAGAGTTGACATGACCCGAGAAACCCAACAAATGTTATGTCAAAGACTAAGAACAATGATATCCACTCACAAATGTGGACATTGCAACCCATTCAGACAGAAGAAGCAGATGTCAAAGAGGACAAACCAGCTGTCAAAGAAGACAAACTAATAAAGAAATGGTCCGAATTCACCAGTGATTCAGAGAGTGACACAATGTAAAAACAAATGAAATCGTGAACCACACCACATGTTAAAGGCATCCACTCAGATGTAAAATGAGTTGTTTCCATTATGTAGTGTCTGGTGGTCCCCCTCTTTTCTTTTATTTTTAATTATGTATGCGTTTCTCCACGCCTATAAAAGGAGATGTTTTGTGCTGTAAAAAAGAAGTGAAGTTTGAGTATCTCTCTCTTCTTAAAGTTTCTTACAATCTGGTTCATACAAGACGTATGAAAATTATCAGAAACTAAGAAACATAAAATCAGAAACAAAATAAGCCTTATGGCTAATAACTAAACAAGCAGGGCGTAAGGAGGATAAAGTTGGAAACCAATCATTGAATATTCATGGTTAAGAGTAAACCTGGAGATCCATAGAGCAAGTACCAGTTGATCAAGTGATCGTTAAGGAAAAGCAAGGATTTGGCCTCTGCTCAAAACCAAGATTCATTCAAACAAGGTAACTTTCCTAAACCTCTTGCAGCCCTTAATTCAAAGAAATAGTCAAAATACATTAATCATGTCATCATCCTTTATAAGAAATGGAAGATTAATAATAAAAAACTGGTTCGAAATAGAAGATGATCATGAATATGATACATTTCGTGAATATCGTTTAAATACTTCTGATTTAACCATATTTGAATCAATTTATCAACTAAAATTTGTATTAATAATCCATGAATGGAACCAAACTAATATGAAAACATTTATCTGTTATAAATGAATCAGATCTGTAAATCCATGAATAAGAAAATTCATAAGAATTTGAAGAATTCCGCAACCTAGTATCAGAGCTTAAAATAAAGCAAATTATTAATGTCTGGATTAACTTTAGATATTGAAATTAAAAATTTATTTTATAAAATAATCTTACTAAAGATTTACGTCAAATAGATCAATTATGGAATAAAATAAAAGATCTCCAAACCTTTTATTTCAAAAATCATAAAAAAGAACATTTTTCAAGCAACTGAAAAATGATAATTCAAATTTCTGAAAACGATGAAATTGAAGACATAACAATATGTTATGAATAAGAACAAACTTTGTTATCGAAATCCGATCAACAAAAACAAAATAATAAAAGTAACAATTTTTACTAAATGGAAAATGTATGAAAATACAAAAATGAATATCTTTAATTTATATTCTTAAAATATAAATTTTGATATAGAAAATTGTGAAAATAATTTGAAACATCTTAAAAATTGTCAATCTTCAATTGATAGTTTCGAAGATTTTCAGAATTTATTAGAACAGATAGATTCGACAAAAAGGCTTTTAATAGCCTTAAGAAAATTAAGAAGTTCTATCATCTGTTAAAATGACAGAAGTAACAATTCCAAATCAAAACAACCTGGTCGATGAATCTGAAGAATCTGAAGAAAACCAAGAGTATAATTTGAATATTATATTCAATCAAAGCAAGTTTGCTGAAATACAGAAAACAGAGTTTTCTAATTCAAAAACAAATCTAATAGACCAACCAGGAATACTAAGTAAGATTTCAAATTTTATTAATCACAGGAAAATTTTAATTTATTATTCGATTCGTACAAAAGAACGATCTTTTAAAATAAATAACGAAACAAGGTCTAATACTCTGAAGTTATTAACAACTCAAGATATCAATACCATCATGGCAAAAGCCAGTGAAAAAGAACGATCTGAACTGAAATATGTTCATATCGGAGGAATTGAAATAATAATATCAGCTCACTACCGAGAAAGAATAGATACACCAATTGAAATAACAGTTCGTGACAAAAGAATACGTAATTTCGAGGATTCTATCCTTGGAAAAATTGAAGAAAATTTATGTTACAAAAAGATGAAATTTTGTATTTATCCACAATACAATATTTTTTTTTTGATAAAAACATAAATGACGTTTTAACATTAGATTATTACTTTTATAGAATAATCTTATGTTAACAGGAAACCATCCGATCAATATAAACTATGTTGTCGGTTTAGCAATAAGTAATAATTCTCAAACAGGAATAATTTCAACAAAACCAACTATTTCTGTTGAAAGAATGTTTGAAAATATTACAAGAATTGAACACCCTCGAAAAGCATTTATTGAAGAAATAAATCCCTATAAAAGATGGAGTTCAGATGACCTCCAAATCACAAAACAGTCTGTACCAAGAAGATCATTATCATTTGCTAGAAATGATGATGATATTCTTGATAAGATTGGAACCATGAATCAAAATATTCTTAAAATTAAACAAGCTATTGTTAATGAGTCAATCTCATCGCAATGACGTCCTTAATAAAATTAGAAAAAGATCTAGGAGATTTAGAAAATAATATTAATAAGATCAATCTATCAATACAAGAATTAGAGAAGAATTTCAAAGAATATATTGATTTAGCAACGACTAGATTAATAATTGAACAAGAAAGACATAATAATGAAATATTAAACTATCTTAAGGAAGTTCTTCCAATAGATAAAGGAAAAAGAAAAATGAAAGAAGAACCACCATTCAAAATTGAATCATGGTATAGAAATCCCCTTAGTTATGGCAAACATAAGTATAGAGATGTTTAGTGAAACCGACTCATCTGATTTTGAACAAATAGGAGTAAATACAGAAGAATTATATCATTCAGAATTATATCATTCACATCAGAACTCAGAACAATACAGAGATATGGATATTTCAGAATCAGAATCTAAAGATGATTCTAGATCACGATTAAATCTACGAACGAATGTAGAAGGTAGTGGTGGAAGAGATGATGAAGAATTTAAATATAATAGAGACCAATACTCTGGATCTTATAAAGATGTTAGAGATATTCTTAGAGAATAAAAAATATCAGGTTTTGTGAAACAAAATATCTTAGATTTAGGATGTTCAACAGCTAAAGAAAGAAAATCAAAGATAGATCATTGGGCAAATGAACTATCAGTACAAATTCAATTAACACCATTATTAGACAAAAGTGAGAATATTCAAGTTTTAACTCATGGGATGATAAAAATGACACTGGTAGGAGCAGTAAGAACTTGGGTTGAAAACCTAGTAATTACTAATCTACCACAAGGAATGACAGGACATCGATATTTCGAACTATTTGTTGATGCCTTGTACCAAGAATTTTTAGGAGTTTCTAATAATGATGCTAATTTGGTAGCTAAGAATATAGAACAAAATAGAGCAATCTTTATATTAGATAATATTAAATTATGCAATTTATGTTACTTAAAAGAATTTATTTGTGATTATGAAACAAACTATTATCAATTAATAGATGCTGATAAAAAGGAACATTATAAACTAAGTATCTTTAATAAGATACCTAATATACCTATACACAGTAAAGATGAATTCTTAACTAGTCTTTATGCTAAAACTTTAGGAGGAGCTATTAAATTCATCAAAGACATAATAACAAAGAAATGTCATGAAGTAACACTAAATAAAAGAATCTCTAAATCCTACAAACAAAACAATAAACTTTGTTGTGACAAAATGGAATTCACAGTAAAAGAATACGGTTGCAAAACAAACATGTCACACAAATATCTAAAACGACAGAAACAGAATAAATTTAATAAACCTTATAAATCTTTTAATAAGAAATTTATTCCCTATAAGAAAAAGAAATTTAAAAAGAATTTTTTCAGAAAACCTTATAAAAGAAAATTTTATAAAAAGTTTGATAACAAAAAATCACCTTGCCCAAAGGGTAAAGGAAAGAATTGCACATGTTGGTTGTGCAACGAAGAAGGACATTATGCGAATGAATGTCCAAAACGAAACGAAAAGAAAAATAAAATTAAACTTCTTGAAGAAATATATACTATTGGATTCTATCCCGTAGAAACAATTGAATTTTCATCCGATGATGAAAATATTTATTATCTTGATAAATCAAGTGAATCAGATTTTGAATCCGATTCCACATTTGATAATTCAAGAAATAATAATGATTAAAAGAACGACAAATTAGCATCATTATTAGAAACTCCTAAAAAAATGAGTTGATTTAGGGAGTTATCTACAAATTGCCCTTAATAATATCTATTTTAAAATTGTAAACAAAATTAAAATTTATTTATTTAATAATGAGTTGACAGTGAGTAATAAATAATGAGTGTTGTTAAACCAGTCAAATCAATCACAGTCCTAGTTAATCCCTAGTATCAAATGGACCCTAGATAAATGTGAGCGTCTGTTAATAATGAGAAGGTATGTAACAAGATTGTGCCATGTAGACTACACCGAAGCAATTAGTATATAATTTCAAACATTATGTCATTGGCTCTGGCCTTGTGGCTTCGTGGTTCATGTGCCAGGTAGGACAAATCGAGTCTTGCCACCGGAGTACCTCCTCCTCGAGATAACGCTTTAGATTTAATCCTTTGGATTTATAATAATAACTAACGACAAAAGCATATGGGTGTATAATATAATATTAGCATCTCAAAGCACGCGTTGCGTGCTCGTACAATAATAATTTTATTTTTTAATTTATTTTTGTTTTATAAATATTTGTAATTAAATTATAAAATAAAAAAATTTGTAAAAAAAGGGTAAATAAAAATTTGAAAAACAAAAAATAAACTAATTAAGAATATTATTGGTATATTAAAAAAAGCCTCACTAAAAATTAGTTACTATTCATCTCTCTCCCTTAATTAATAGTATAGATTTGATATTTTATGATTTTTTATTTATTAAATAATATATTATTTAGTAATTAAAATTTAGTTATTGGAAAATATTTTTAGTGTATCATGACACATTAAAAACAGTTATTTAAAGGCCCTTAAATTTTATATAATAGTATAGATAATTAAAAATTAAAAAATAATTAAAAACAGTCAAAAGAATTTTTTTTTTGTTTTTCTCTCTTTAAATCATTTCGCTTTTTTGGGCCACCGGTCTATAGCGGACAATTTTACAAATTTTGATTTTTGAAATTTTTGGATTCGTTTTGTGAAAATTTTGTGAAAAAAAAAAACTCAAAATTTCACCAAAATCCTTCCACCACTTCTGACCTAGTTGTAGATTGACCTCATTGTAGAGTGAGGGGGAACGAGGGTTTTCATACCTTTTTACAGTAATTATAATTATTTTTCTTAATTTTCAAACCACCGTAAAATTCTAACCATTCAACTCGATTTTCATCAACTTAGCGAGCTTGTGCTAAAGAATAAATGGTAAGATAAACCTTCATATCCGAAATCAATACAGCAATTAATATTAGCATTCATCCAAAAATCAGTAATACCACCATTCATCTCAAATCGTAAGGAACTTCGACAAACATAACCAAAACCGATTTTCTTGATAGTTCCCCAAAAACTCAAAAAAAATAAAATAAAAAATTCTTAGCTTGCTTAAAGAAACTGGGCTCCAAAGTTCCCCAAAAAAGCCTAGGATTAAGTTGTATATTCATTCCTACTATCAACACGCATCAGCAATAGAACATAACATCCTTCACATTATCTTTGATCAAAGGCAAGGTTCGGACCTGTACATTCCTCTCCCTTGTAGCACCAACACCTCCGGAGGTTGATCCGCTGTCTGATGTGTCGGTTCCTTCGATGTAGTAACGAGCACGAAATGCCGCCAAATGGGCATAGTACGCAGGCGGAACTGCACCACGAGTGAGACATTATAACCAATATTTTCATGAAACATGTCATAATCTGGCATCGAGCAAAAGTATGAACATTCATATTAGATCAAGTAGTGATACTTTTACTGCTGTGGGAGTCGTACTTTTACTAGCTTGGTTAGTTTGCCTATTCGCAATCACACCCCTTTAATGCAAGCCAGGGGAAGAACTTTTTATTTGATGCAATTTCATGAATTGCCAATATCATTTAATGTATAAAAGTATAAATAATCAGAAGGAAGACAATAAGCACAGGACTAACCTATGGAGACTGATCGAGTGCACCTTGCATACCTGCAAGGACAAGTAGTTACATTATTATTATTACTATTATCATCATTATTTTCATTAGTTATGGAAAGCCCTGATCTAGTCAAAGTTAAGGCCGCATACGTGTAGCACAGGTTGTTTGTCAACGACTGCAGACCGTCAGCAGTGAAATTGTTTTCATCATACAATACATGGTAATGTGTTGGACGACTCGTCCCCTGCTCAACAAGGATTGAAACAGATCATAATAATTACCAAAAAAGCATCTAACTATTATGTATCCACATGGAGAAACAAAAAAGGTCTAAATGGAAAGAGCCAAATCACAACAGCAGCTTACTTGGATTCCTGCATGGCTACAGAGGTAAAAGTCAAACTCAATGGGATGACAGATATGAGTATCGACCACAGTACCTAAAATTTAAAGCATCGCTGGGTTACACACAGTAGGTGGGTACCAGAAACTAAAACAGCGCTCCTAATATGCATTCAAAAACTTAGTACCAGGCAGAATGTTGCCACTCTTGTCTGTCGTACTTCGATCAGAATGATTTTCGGCAAAGAGGCGAGTGTGGTGCCTCTTTTGCACCACTACAAAAGTAACTCTGGGTAGATAACCTTCTTCTATAGAAACACAAGCCTGAAAATACATTAAAAGTCCAGTGTAAACTATTTGGCTCAAACAATAACAAGTACAAAAATCACTGAGCATACCTTTCTGATTGCATCCATTTCTTCCAGAAGAACTTGGTTAAATTGTCCTTCACTAACGCCATCCCTGCCATTTTACAATCTATTAGTACACTAGATAGTTTAGTATAGTCGCACTAAGAGTAATTTGGCCTAAAGAAACACGCCCCAATACAAAAAAGCAAGTATTCCAAAAGAATGCCATAATTCTTTTTCTTTTTTGGAAAAAAATGTGTTTGGTTAGCATTTATAATTTTAAATTCTATAATTATAAAATCATCCATTTAAAAACTGAAATCAAGAGCCCAAAATGCAGCACTTCAGTACTTCACCTCCGCTTCTCTTTTAAAAGGTATAGAAAAAATGTCTTTTTTTCTAACCACCACATCCAAAACATAAATCTCCTTTTGTTAAAATAAGATACTTTCTAACATGTTAGCTGAATGGAGTATCTAGTCAAGTGCTTTCATATCCCAAATTTTCCTAAGAAGAAAAGTACAAACCTGTAGAATATAATCCTGTGAGGTTTCTGCCCCGTGGACTTGTAGAAGGCAATCAAAAGTTCTCTGCATTTGAAAATGAATGATAAGGAGCAAAGAATAATATTGTGACATGTATTAAAAGTGGTAAAATCTAACCTAATCATTCCACCATGAACTACGCCTTTTTTAGGATCTTGTTTTGCTTTGTAAAGATCCTGAATGATTTCTTCCCTGTGTGACTGGGCAGAAACCAGCCCTCGATACTTCGTAACTTCTGGCCAATCCATTGAAGCCACCACCTGCAGATACCAAGAAAGGTCTTGTCAAGTGTACATACTACTAAGAGAGCAACGATAAATGCTCATCTATGTACCGCAGCTATAGAAGGGCTGGAATCTTCTCCTGGTGGAGGATGGGTGACATCAGCACCAAAGACTATGGTTGGGCGATCACATAGGAAATGAATTCTTCTGGACAAAGCCTGCTCCAAAACAGTGTTTCTTCCTCCAACCTACATCAAACCATGACCACATGAATATGTGCAGGTTATAAACACCAAGGAGAGGATCATGGATGGAAATTCAATCAAACCTTCACGTTTATTTTAAGAGAGACATTCTCCAAATACTGTACATTGAATCTTGATGCCTTCTTAGGGTGACAACATTGGGTGACTATCCCCAATTCAGTCTCACAAATTCTCTTGATCTTCCCTGTTGGTGGTAAAATACTTCAAGCAGATAGCAGCAATAAACTAGACTACACTATCCAAAGAGAGCTGCATACCATAAGACCCACTGACGTCAGGCAAAATCACGATCAGTAACTGGAGCTGTTTACCAGCCAATCTAGAGGCAGATTCGGTGTTAATATCAACGAGTGCCTTCTCAATCTGAGCAGGATTAGCTGAACGAATTTGAATCGATGGTTCCGAATTAAATTCCTGAAAGAAATCAGATCATACAAGTACAATCAAGACTTTCAGCATGTCAATGAGATTTATGAATAAAAACAGTATTTCTTTAAGAAATTAAGACCCACCATCCCCTTATTGCAACACATGCCGATCAATTCATGGCAGAACCTGCTCGGATCTATACTACGAGAAAAGCTGATAGCTGTCCAGAACTCCACTTTTCCACCATTTACCATTTTCTGAACAACAAATGGTCAATATATCCCAAAGCAAAACGTGTGAAAATGTCCTCACCAACAACACAGAGATAAATAAAAAAATTGAAGTAATCTTCCAACAGATTGGGGACAATT